>NW_026963310.1:305884-611768 GCF_036588685.1 Mytilus trossulus
GTGACATTAATTTTGGACAAGGTAAATGGCATGTAGCCAATCTTATCAAATTCTACTGTATGAAAGGGATAAACTGACCTTTCAATTCTCAAGGCTAAATAAGTATTTTATAGGCTAAATACAAACTTGCCTGTCAAGGTAGAATTGTAATCAAAAGATCAAAGGATAAAGATATTTACAATTAAAGAACCTTAGTGTCTCACATACCCCATGTCCCCACATTGTCACTGCAGAAATAAAATAACTGTAAGAAATAAAATTTGAATCATAATTTCCTGTCTATATGCACATCTACATAGTATGTCCTTATTATCAACAAAAGTTTCATATTAAGGTATGGTGGGGAAAATGAACAGCATTATTGCTAAAAACGATATTGCGAGACATTAAATCTAGACCAAAAGCTAAGAACAACTTTAAAGTATTTCTCAAAACAGGCCATTGAAAATGGACTTTTTCAACGTAAACAAATTAAGAAAAACTTATTTTATTAAAATTTGGATTCTTTCTTGCAAAAATATATATTTACTTCTAATCAAAATTCAAATGACTTAAATAGACATAATGATATATTTGATTGATGAGAAATAAATTAATAAACAATGGTTTGTTTAATAAATTAAAAGTTTTAAAATAGCTTTTATATATTCATGTTTTTATTTATATTCATATTTCATTTTTTTTAAAAGATCTTGTTAATCAATTTATCATTTATCTTTCACACATAATTTACAGAAACACTTTATGTACTGTAGATAAAAAATAATAGGCAATAAATAAATCTTTCATTCTTATATATGTCAAACATCTAATATATACATTTGTGTATTAAATTATGAGGTCAAATATTTGTATATTGAAGGTTCTAATTATGTAAGACTGAGGTTGATAAGTAATGTGGTCAATTTTATTGACAGTTTAAGAGGTGGGGGACTGTAATTAAAGGCCCACCTTTTCTAGCTCTGATTGTTTGGTGATAATGACAGTTGTCAATCATTATGGTATTGTATCAATACCTAATTACCTAATCAAAATGTTATACAAAAAGCCTGCTAATAAACACACCCGAGGGAGATCAGTTTGTGCCAAAATGCGTCTTTTGCGCCACAACTTTTTTCTCCAATGCTACGCTTGCGCCACCTGCCACGGATGGAGGGAACAAAGCACTGTGTTATCAACATATGTGGCTAAAACATAATCACAAAAGCTTCTTTTTTCTTCTCTTTTGGCATATCTTGTAATAAATATTCAGCAAAGCAATAAGTTTTCTTCTCTCTCTGTACATGGACTGTCTAGTGCATTTCAAGTCATTTCTCTCCAGATGCTCATCTTCATGGTGAAATATCTCCGAAAATATGATACTTTTTAAGCCAAAAATAAGAACAGGTAAATTGGCGCAAATGAGTTCCGAATATTGGGTCAATTGATACATTTGGAAAACAAAATTTGACGCAAATGATACCCCTTAAAAACAGTAATTGGCACAAAAGGACTGTTACTTACATTCTCTATGCAGTTGTGTTAATTAATGACAGGCCATACATACTACACAATAATTAATCCCTGAATCAAGATTTTAATTCTTTTTTTGTTTTCATTGCAGGAATAGAGACAGGAATTTAGAGTAATCTGAATTCAAACACAAACATACCAAATATGTAGAAATAAATTATTATGAGGTAAAAGTTAAAACATCTGAAGCATGTACAGAATTGCTACATCAGATTATACTGTAGTATACCCAGAAATGGACCATATACTAAAAACTGAAAGCCAATTAACATCTTTTCATGATAATGGTTTATTAAGCCATTACCATATACTAAAAACTGAAAGCCAATTCACATCTTTTTATGATAATTTTCATGATTTATGTTTACCAAAATTAATTGATAAGTATGAAAGAATTTGGAGGAGATTTAATAAAGTATCACTATCAGCAATGTGTGATAAAATTAAGAGATGTGAACAGGAGTTACTGAAAATGAATAGCAGGGAATACCATGATAATGATGTGCTGATTTTAGGCTATAGTTGCACCCAATCAATTACAACATTTCTTCACGTCTTCTGTTTGTTCTCCGTACCAGGTCAGGAGAATAGTAAGTCATGGGTACTCAAGAATCTTACCAGACTAATAGCGAGGAAGTCAGAATCGGATTTATTCCATATTTATAATGAGTATATAGACCAGCTTATGATCTTGAAGTCTTTTGTAACAGAGAAGACTCTATGTATTGGAGAGATACATCCATACTATGAATTGCAATTAAAACTTTGCTATGGTGAAAAACTAATGAAACAAGAGAAATATCAGCAATACCAACAATTCATGGTTAAAAACACAGATTTGGTTATGTCCATGATTAAAGAAATGAAAACGAGGAAAGAATATAAAACAATGTCTAAATCTTGCATATTTCTCCTATGTGTACTACACATTAATTCATCATGCCTTCAACCATTTAAAGTTTGGATTACAAAAGAACTAACATGTTTACTGACTATGTTGCCAGCAGATCAATGTTATGAGACCTTGATACAATATAGTGAGCAAATTAATATGATGAATTTGTCAATGAGACTTGAAGATCTGTGTTCTATTATTGGGAGGATATATCCACACCTGCAACTTAAATCAATACTGTTAAACTGTGAAATATTGATCAAACATAAAGAATACCAATTGTATCGAAAATTCATGGTTCAAAACCTCATGGTTCAAAACCTTAAGCTATTGATAGATTGGAAAATAAATATGGGCAGTGATGACAGCAATAGACAAATTGTACCACATGATCGTTCTAAATCATGTGATAAAATAGACACAATGTGGAACAATAAAGGGAACAGGATTAAACAAAAAAGTAGTTTACTCTCTAGTCTACTGTGCATTCTGCCAGAGGAAGAATTGTATGAAACTATCAGTCATTATCTATTTCTAGTTCAAAACATGAGATCGTTTATTGTTCCCAAATATCTTTATTCTGTAAAAAAGGATCCATACTTAAATCTTCTATTCAAACTTTTTTGGTGCAGAAAACTGATCAATGAAGGTCATGCAGACAGTAATATAGTTTACAGATGTCTAAATAACTTTTACAGGGAAAACTGTCAAGAAAATGAAGCTGAACTTACTGTATATATAATTAGTATTGCTGATAGTTTATCAGATACAAGTTTCATGAAAGAGGTATTACAATGCTATTTAAGAAAAAAAATAGTAACAGTTACTTCAATGGCAACAACAGAACATGGGAATGAGAGATGTGAATATAACAAGGAGGTGAAATATGCACAAAATATGAGTGAACACAATCTAATTTATACTCAGTGTGCTTCCATCTTAAGTGGTAAAAAGATGAAGAATGTTGACATCCATCAATATTCAAGGAAGTTTAATATGAAAGGACCTGAAGATGAAAATAAAGTAGAAATGCAATCAGAACAGGCAAAGCTGTTGATACTATTTATACTTCTTCTATTACTGACAGCTCTTGGACATAAATCAGCAAAACTCAAAAAGTACCTAGCACTGAAGTATGAATATGACATGGCAAGCTTGTACCTATTGTGGTGTTCAGGGGACATTGAGGTTCACCCAGGACCTGCATGGAGTAGGAAACAGTTGGAGCACAACTCTGAACGAGAGAGGAAGTGGCTCCAAGACATAAATAGTATCCTTTTAAAACTTTACTTGGGAATACCAACTCAGTCAAAACCAAAAAACTTATGGCAAAAAGACAACCAACCAGAGCAATGGCCTTTGGATAAACCATTTTATGACACCAAAAATGCTTCAAAGGATGCTAAAGGCAACAAGATAACTGATGATCAAATTCTGACATGTTTGTTGGAATGTTTAAAAAAGGAAAAAGTAGATATACCTCACATATACCAATCTGAAATATCAGCATGGACAAATAAAAACATTCAATTATTACATAAACTGCAAGTTTATAGAATTGAAATGGAAAATGTTAAGTCAGCATCACTCAACTTAATTTTATCAAATTTAGAAGATAATGCAAAACATTTGCAAAATATTAAATTTAGCCTTGAGAACTCCACTTTGGACAAAATACAAATAGAAGGTTTACTGAATAATGATCGAAGACAAAAGAAGCAGGCAGAAATGGTAGCTGAGATAACCCGTGATTTAGCCAATACACTATGCAGACTGGCTAAAGGAACAGATCCAATGGAAAAAGGGGATGGAACATGGAATAGACCACCACCAGTCGACTGGCCAGATGATGTCCCCTTTTTTAACCCTAAAAACAGAGGAAAAAACAAGGACAAACCCAAATGCCCTGACACAGTACTTGTCTGTACTTTTCTAAAACTTCCATATCTGAGAATTCCTGAGAATACTCTACAAATAGTTAATGCATACCAAACCATGTACAACTGTACAGACACTGACAGACAAAAGAAAAACAAGGAAAAACTATGTAGATTATATTCAAAACAATCAAATTCGGAAAAGTTAGATTGCTCCTTACAAAATCTGCATAAAGAAGGTTTATTTTCAAGAGAAGTACATGGCATTTTAAACCAATGGTGGAAAACACAGTCAGTTGATGAGCATGCTGAACATGTTTTAAAGAATGCCCTTGTAAGATCTGATGAAATACCTCATATAACAATAGACATAACAAAAAAAAATGAACAAGATACCAATCTCAGATACATCTCTTATACCATTCATATCAAAGATGCTTATCTTCATATAAAATGTACCACAGACCATCCAAATCAATCAAATCTTCAGCAAACAATCACTGAGCCTTTAGTTCAAGCAAATAGCTCAGAGAACATTGAAGATAGTGTATTACCACCAGATGTCATTGACTTAGTACTTGAGCATGATGTTGTGGACCAAACTGAATGTCCTAATGATAATTCAGTTACGGACAACATATCCATGCCATTTGATTTACAGAGGCAGGGAGCTCCTTTGCCTATCAGGCATCAACACCTTACACCTCACAATGATTTGGACATCCTGACGAACCATAACACCCTGGCATCAGATCTAAATAGCAGCAGACGCACCACGGAGTATGATACAACTAGTTTACAAGCTTGTGACTCTGTACATAATTCATACAGCAGAAATTGTGAAAACCTTGATGGCAATATGAGCACCTCCAAAGTAAAGGTAATTATTAAAGTATGTAAGATTTTAATATTTACAAAAACATGTATGACAGTTTATGAATTTTAGAGATTTTACATTTGAACTTGCACCGATATATACTATATTGTACTATTTTGGAAATCATAAAGGCCTATCAAATGCAAGAATAAAGATAATTCAAGGGATTTAATAAATTATATTTTACTTTAAAAAGAGTTCAAACTGAAAAAAAGCAAAAGTTACGATGTAAACAGGTCATGACCAATGAAGTTGTGCAAATAATCAAATATCACCGACAGTATAACTTACCATATTTGGTTCCCCACTTACTGACCTAATCACAACTTTGACTTGTCATGTATGCAAAATTATTAAAGTCAATATGGATAGACAAAGGGATTGGGGTAAAATAATCTAGAAAATAATAAAATTGCAGTCAATGCATGATTTCTCATAAAAAATATTCAATCAAAATAATTAAGTTGACGGTGACCCTGAAACCACAGCACAACTTAGTCATTGTAAGTCATGCAAGACAAAAATTACTGCATTAATTTAAATGTAATTGCTTCTTTAAATCTTCATTTTTTTTAATAGAGGAAACAAATAGAGGACAAAGAAGAACCTGCAAAGAAACTGTTAAAAATAAAAGTGAATCAGGTATATATGTCTTCAGCAGAGTTTGTGAGTAGATTAACAAAACTTCATAATATGTACAACAAATATTTGCATCAGCTGCAACAGTACAATATTAGTAAGATTTTGGAGATAACTGTATTGCATTATAAGCAATAGCATCATTAATTGGTGATTTGGTGGTCATAAATTGAGTGTACTGGGAAAATATTAGGCTAAGCATAGGTATTTGCACCCTTCAGATCACCAATTGATGCCTTCGAAGCTTAAAGTACATTATTTTATTTCCATTCTAAAGAAACTACAGTAAACAACGTCAAATCACAAATTTGTCATACATCGTCTGGGCTTACGGGAACATTTTTATAGCATCAATTAAGAATTGGTAATGTAACCTATCAAAGTGAACGTTACAAGCAATGTTGCATCAGAATTTTGGTTAATATACGTAAAGATATCAACTTGTGGCACTCAACAAATAAACTTTCATTGAGGTAGACATTATTTTATATGTTTCAAAACACTACTTAGAAGAGTAAAATTATGAATTGTTTTAATTTATATCATAAATCTGTGAGTATAGGTAAACATTTAAAAATAATGTATTAACGAATATATTTATATATTTTCAGTGTGAACATTATGACAGAATTGCTGAAAATTCTTCATCAGCTGATTCAAAGGTGAGTTTGTCAGTTTCCCTTTTTTCTAATGCATCAGAAGTCAAAAGATAAACATCCCACAGAACAATTTTCAAATAAAGAACATTTAATCTGTAAAAAAAAATTAGAAGAGAATAAATCTCATAAATCTTTCCATAATTATGCGAAAATATAAGAGCGGCATTCAAACTCATATGTCGAAAATAAACAGAGAACCGATAGCAATAGACAAGCAATAGTACACAAAACAAAAAAAAAGACTGAGAAACATGAACCCCACCAAAATAACTCGTTATTATAGCAACAGATGAGCAATATCTGCCAAGTAATCTATCCACTTTTGTAATACCTAAAATTCACAAGGGATTTTTCCATTGGAGACTCAGTTCAAACAATTCATTTCTTAGCCTTTTTTAATTTCTACTTCAGTTATATATACATATATATATGTATCGATCGTTACTTAACAATTAAAAGTAAAAATAAATATCATGGAAAATGATTACCACATAAGTTCTTTCAGTAGAATATAATATTTGCTTATATTGCAGGGGAATGAACTATCACTAGAACAGATTCCCAACAATACAAGCACTTTAAAGGAAATATGCAGTGACAAATTTCTAGATTCGTGGAGTCTTTATTTACATGAAAACATTGATGAAATGAAAAACAATGGGAAACAAAATGACCAAATAGAAGATGATAAAGAACTAGAAAGCTTTTCAGACTTAGACAATTTTATATCAGGGAAACCATCTCAGATGGAGACAGATTTATTGTAATAATGCTTTATATTTTAACATTGTTAATACTTTTTGGAACACTCTTTTGTACATTTAATATTACTCAATGAGTTCAATAGTATTCTTTTTCCTTATAGTTTGTATGAGAGTTCATTTGGAATAGAGAGGATATGTATTGGGTAGTTATATATGCCTGACTCAGCTAAGATCATTAATATGGATTATTATAAATCTAAACATACAATGATGAAACACATAAAGAATATATTTTAATGACACAATTTCTTTCACTCCCAGTACATGTTTCTCAAGATGGTACTTTGAGACAGACTTTTTATTGTTATTTTGTACGATTAAATATCTCAATATATTTAAATGTATTTTTTTCATAGATGTGCAATGATCTCATAGAAAGTCAGTAATTGTTTAACAACTAAACAATTATATACATAAAAGGTACACATATAACACACTGTCATAATTTTATATCCTTGGAGCTGTAGTTAGTGCATCGGACTACTAACACAAAGGTTCCTGGTTCTATTCCCGTTTAGGATGAAAATTTCAAAAACTCAATTTTCTGCTCTCTCTTGACACCATTTGCGAATATGGTCTCAAAGAAACGATGATAGTCTGTCGGAAGGGGATGATAAACGGCTGACCCTTGTTTTTAGAGAGCCATATCTCTTGCACATTAAAGACATCCTTGTAGATTTCGAACAAGAGTAGGCTAATGCCGCTACAAGGCAGCACTTGCACCCGCAAAGTGAAAAGGGATTAATATAAATTGCAAAACTTGTCTCCCAGTCCACTATAAATTAATATGTTTAAACTAATTTTATATCCTTATTTGAATTAAAACAATTCTAATTAATTATGTAAACTTCAGTAAAAACTGTTAAATACTTTTGCCCAGTGTTTTTTAAAGACAGTTATTTGATATCTATAGTTAATGCATTTTTCCCTTTAAACAACTAAAACTCCAGAATTAATTTGTTGTACAATTTCTTCAGATGTTTTTCGCAATTCCTTTAATTTGAATATTCTTTTTATCGTAAATTTTGATGTAAATCACATGTATTAATAAATACAGATTTAACAAGAACTATCTTTAAAAAAGATATCTGACGTATTTAAATTTGAGTATATGTTTAAAACTATCATTTCGATAACCTTCAGAAGCACAATGACTTAATGATGCAGGACCTCTTTAATAAAATCTCCATCTTTATGTAACTTCAAGAAATTCTTTACTAAGTCTGGTTATATTAAGGCAGTAATATATAAGAATATTGTGATAACACCTAAAATTTTCATTTGTCAAAAAATCTAGTGCAAATAAAAAGAAACAAATATACATTTACTACTGTTTACATTAAACTTAATTCATGGTTAACAAAGCTAGAAACTATTGGTAGTATAAGTAGTATCTTTCTGTTTAGATTCACCAAAACCCCGCGTAAATCTCACATGCGTAGGTGCGTTCTAAAAGTCATGTACATTCGTACAACAAAGTTTTCATTAAAAATTATATAATTATATAATTTTCCCGAATAAACAGCTGTCATGGATGCAAAGAACTATTAAAGAAACAATTATTTTAATAAAAAGATAAATCTTTGTAAGATCTAGTTCAAATATTTATAGTTTTTCACTTGCTTTCCATCACGATATAATTTTTGAGACGTTTTTTCAAACACAACCAAATCAACCACCATGACAGCATTTTGTCTAATCACAGAAAGGATTTTCTGGCATGTGTAGTCTGTTGCCATAGTGAAGCGTCCTTAAGTTCAAAGTGCACAAACCAACTACGTCGGAAAAAAATAATGGAATTGGCTCAAAATATTCATTTCATGCAAACAAAAAGGGCAAATAACACTCACAAGGAAATTTTTTTATACCATGCTTTATGTATATTATTGATACATTTTAAAACTGAAAATGTAAAATAATGTTTAAACAATCTGGTTTGAAGTAAAATAAAAAGTAATTCATAATTATTGATTTTTTTTTAATCTTTCTGAGCACTCATATAATTTGCTTGCAATAAGTATGTGGTATGAGTGCCAATGAGACAACTCTCCATCCAAGTCACAACCTGCAAAAGTCAACCATTAAAGGTCATAGTACAATCTTCAATACATGGCATTGGCTCACACCTAACAGCAAGCTAGAGTATGCTTGAAAATACATATGACATATGGAATATGATAGTTTTTGTCCATTCATTTGATGTGTTTTAGCTTTTGATTTTGCCATTTGAATAGGTACTTTCCGTTTTGAATTGTCCTCAATATTTTTGTGATTTTATTTTAAACAGAGATCATGCCAATCTCTACTCAGGAAATCTTTTTCACATACCAATTAGATTAGACATACCTGCACAGCCAAATGAATGCAACTCAAAATGGGTCTTAATCTGCCTGTTATTGTGCAGAATAGAAGACAAAGTGGGGGTTCACCTAGCTACCGAGATTAAATCCCCATCTTCTTCAGAAAAGGACAGTACCAAATTAGGAATTTGAGTTGTTTCCAATCCACCCATTGATAGGTTAAGTCTAGCATTTGGTTTTGTCAGGTTTTGTGGACTTAGTAAATTTGTCGCCTAGTAAATTTACCTTGGTATTCAGTATTTATGTTATTACATATTTCTATCTTCCAGTTAACCTTGGAATTATACCATGTGAATGGTTTCTGTTGATTCAGCATTATACAAGTTAATATTTGAAAATCAGGTTCTAGTATATATAATACATATCACATTATTTCAATGACTGCTAGTGCTGCTCAATGGCATCCTCCATACCAATGTATGTCAAGATCATTAATTGATACCATGACAACTTACCTCTGTGACCTCTGCCTTCGTGATGTCCTCCATTCCACCTTCAAGGTCATCATCTAACTTCTGTTTCTTAACAGGACCTCCTTCAGCTTCATCCCTGATCAACAAAAACAATACATGATAAAGTACGCAATGATGGTCCACAGAAATTAATATTTAAATAATATTGCCATGTTTACAAACATAAAATGGAGGTATGATTGCCAATTAGAAATGAAAACAACAGGTTATAATTTTCATTCGTCAGAAGTGCTATTTTGGAGTTACCCTCATAAGGAACACTCAATACCTAATATTTGATGGCCAAGGATGTGTAATTACTAAAATAGTTGAAAAGCTATATGAACATAAAAAGTCTTTAACCGAGAATGTGTCCATAGTAAATGGATGCTCCATTTGCATTATCATTTTCTATGTTCATTGGACCGTGGAATTCAGGTAAAAGTCTAATTTGGCATTAAAATTAGAAAGATCATATCATATGGAACATGTGTACTAAGTTTCATGTTGATTGGACTTCAACTTTATCAAAAAACTACCTCAACCAAAAACTTTAACCTGACGCGGGACAGAGGCACATTTAATAAAGGGCTGCGCTTTAGCGCATGATACGCCCGTTGCTCTTTTAACTTGTCTTTTATGCTTTAAATGAATTTATATGATCAACTAGAAATAGTGTGAGCCCTGTCAAATACCCCCCCCCCCCCCAAATAATAAAATAAAAATGCACTAAGTTTGTTGTCTTTAATTTTTCATCCATACATACAATTTTGTGAAAGTGTTAGTTATTGTCCCAAAATTGGAAAAATCCCCCCTTTTTTAAGCATAAAAATTCATAAATGTAAAATCTGAAATTTATAAAAATTGAAAGGGAGCTTACATCAATAGATATAAACAATTCACCAAAGTTTCATGGACATTGGTGAAAGCCTTTTTGAGTTATTGTCCGAAGTGTTAAAAATCACTCTTTTTTTTATGAATAAAGCCCCATAAATCCAAAACTTAAAATCTGAAATTTATAAAAATTGAAAGGGAGCTTACATGAATAGATATAAACAATTCACCAAAGTTTCATGGACATTGGTGAAAGCCTTTTTGAGTTATTGTCCAAAGTGTTAAAAATCACCCTTTTTTTTATGAATAAAGCCCCATAAATCCAAAACTTAAAATCTGAAATTTATAAAAATTGAAAGGGAGCTTACATGAATAGATATAAACAATTCACCAAAGTTTCATGGACATTGGTGAAAGCCTTTTTGAGTTTTTGTCCGAAGTGTTAAAAATCACCCTTTTTTTATGAATAAAGCCCCATAAATCCAAAACTTAAAACCTGAAATTAAAAAAAACGGAAAGGGAGCTTACATCAATAGATATAAACAATTCACCAAAGTTTCATGGACATTGGTGAAAGCCTTTTTGAGTTATTGTCCGAAGTGTTGAAAATCCCCCCTTTTTTATGAATAAAGCCCCATAAATCCAAAACTTAAAATCTGAAATTAAAAAAAAACGAAAGGGAGCTTACATCAATAGATATAAACAATTCACCAAAGTTTCATGGACATTGGTGAAAGCCTTTTTGAGTTATTGTCTGAAGTGTTGAAAATCCCCCCTTTTTTATGAATAAAGCCCCATAAATCCAAAACTTAAAATCTGAAATTAAAAAAAACCGAAAGGGAGCTTACGTCAATAGATATAAACAATTCACTTAAGTTTCATGGAAATTGGTGTAGGTGTTTTTGAGTTATTGTCCGAAGTGTGGACGACGGACGGACAGACGGACGGACGGACAACGGTATACTATAATACGTCCCGTCCCGGGCGTATAAAAACATAATGCCCATAAATGGGGCATAAAACAACAATATCTATCTAGGGTCAACTTTGCTTCAGGGAGTTGAAACTGATAATATGGATAATTTTAACAGAGTAACAATATATAAGTGGTACAGTAAACAGGAAATTGTTGAGTGATGAATCTGAAAACACATCATATGGTTAAGCTAACTTATGTAGGCCCTGAGACCAAATTTCAGATATCCTTATGATGTAATTCATGAGAAAGATGTGACAAAAATAATCATGGGATGGATAGGCAGACAGACAGAGGTAAAACAGCATACCCCATTTTTTTTCAAAACTGGGGTTAAAACATTGAACTTTAGTGGTTTTTTTTTTCAATCTATCAAAAAGAGAAACTCAAATGACAAGAACATTGAAGGAGGAACTGGCAACATATAAGTATGCTCACACAAGGTTGGTAAAAGTCTTCATTCAATAAATGAGTAAAAATAATCAATAATGAAAGTGTTTGTGAGCACTGATGGGTAAACATTGCATTCATATAGCAGTTGAAACTTAGAAGGCAGTATAATGAATTGAAGATATTAATGTGTATAAGAGAAGACAACTCTAGTTTTAAATTTTTCAATGACATAATTGATATTTTAAAACATGTACACGATTTATGCACAATGCACAATTAATTCAACATTCTTAAACAAGTATGGTTATACACATACACATTATTTTGTATAATTATAATTAGTATCTAAGGGTATGGTTTTTTTTTTATCTCAAAATTAGTGGTACAGTTTTAACATGAGTGCACACGCTGAAATGTCTCGCCTTCTGTACTTATCATTGATATTATGTTGATAGTCCTAAGTATAAAGCTTTATTACAACTGTCACATAAACTTAACATTAATCAAGACAACTAAACAAAGACCAATGAACCTTGAAATGAGGTCAAGGTCAGATGAACCATGCCAGGCAGACATGTACAGCTAACAATGCTTCTATACAACATATATAGTTGACCTATTACTTATAGTTGAAGAAAAATAGACCAAAACACAAAAACTTAGAACTGTGCAATGAACCATGAAAATGAGGTCACGGTCAAATAAAACCTGCACGACTGACATAAAGATCATTAAATATTTCCTTACACCAAAAACAGTTGACCTTTGGCATATAGTATTAGATTAAAAGACCAAAACTCAAAAACTTAACTTTGACCACTGAACCATGAAAGTGAGGTCAAGGTCACATGACATCTGCCCCCTAGACATGTACACCTTACAATCATTCCATACAACAAATATAGTAGACCTGTTGCATTTAGTACGAGAAAAAACACACGAAAACACAAAAACTTAACTATAACCACTGAACCATGAAAATGAAGTCAGGGTCAGATGACACCTGCCAGTTGGACATGTACACCTTACACCTTTTTAAGAAGTGAGCTAATGCCGCCGCCGTAGCTGCCGCCAAATCACTATCCCTATGTTGAGCTTTCTGCAATAAAAGTTGCAGGCTCGACAAAAATTGATAATTCAAGCTGACCACAAAAGGGTTTTGCTTGCAACTATGCAATCATCACCTTGAAAAAAATCATAATATAACACATGAGCTGCTTCGCATAGAATTCCACAATTATCAAATTCATATCAATACATTTATCAACTTATTTCGTGATTGATCTCCCTGCAAAGCCTGTACCTTTTTTGAAAATTAAGCTGATATAAGAAGCCTACAAAACAAGACTAAATTTTATCTTTTATTTCGTATTTGTATATTCCAAAATCAGTTAAAGTATTAAACATGAACATGTTTTTTTGAACTTGCATATGGTTATGTCTATCTTATGCAGTTCAAATATTGTCAGTTTTTTAATAATAAATACGAACCCATCTTTAAATAACTTCTCCCCTGTTCTGTCTTCCTTTCGTTTGACCTCTTCTAATTTGAATAATTTCTGTATTTTTTCTACCTCAGGTTCACATTTAGTTATAATTTCCTGTGGTGGTTTTAGATAATTGGCTATCAAGGGAGATAATTCAGGAAGTTGATCATCTGGATTCAAAGCTCTATGTTGTAAACACTGGAAAAAGAGAAAAGTAATCTGTTACAGTGTCACCTGCAAACTCAAAATAATCAAAAATTAAAAATGCTTCATTTTTTGGTAAGGGATACAAAAACAAATCATTCAGAATCAACGAGTTAAATACCAGTTGCATTTTGTGCTCTTTGAAATAAACTGTGCGACTTTGGTGGAATTATTTTACAAGGTTTCATGGAGTCGCTGATGACTGGTGTTACATGAGCAATGACAGAATTAATTCCAAAGTGTTGCTAAAGTTGGAAAACAAAACTGACAAGTTTTATTTATCAAAGATTTTAATTTGAAACCTACTCCATTTTTTTAGATAAACTTTACTTGTCATATAATAGTTAATAAATATATAGCAAATAAATAATATTTAATGATGAATTTTAATTTATTCATAAGAAGAATGACACTTCACAACCTGAACCAATCATGTTGCATAAAATAGTCAGTTTTTTTGCGCTTGGAGACAGTGATTTGAAAATTGGTAATAGTTTTAACATGACTAGTTACCAATCAAATTAGAATTTTGTTCTGGATGATGATTTTGTGCAGAGTTATGGTTCTTGAAGTTAGATAATTCACTAAATATAATCAGTTTTCAAGACTTTTTTTTTGTCATGTTTGAAGTTATAGATTAAGATAGAATTTTGTTCTAGACTTTGTACTGCCATGCAATACTCACAGAGAGCTTGCCACTTTTTAAAAAAACACAGGTTCTTTTGACCACATACCTGATACAGTCTTTGAAAATGTGGATTAAATACAAATTTTGGTTTCAATGCTTCAACTTTATCTTCTTCATCACTGAAATTAAAAATGTATCTGCTTGTTACAAATAGTAGCAAGAAATCTCTAGTATTGTATTCATGGGCTGATTTAAAATAAATTGACAGTGGTTGTTGTAAACTGTTTCATATTCATTTATTTGGGGGGGGGGACCAAATTCATGGATTGATGAAAAGTTATACACAATCATTACAGCAAATATACTGCAAATTATTCTGACTGCTGTAATAAAAGTGAAAAGGAGACTTTGCCAGGCATATGCAACATTCATAATTATTAAAATGAGTGACTTGATTTTCACTATCAATGCATGCAATAGTTCATTTTGTTGTTGTTTTGCTGTCTGACTTAAAATATACCCTTGCTATTATTTGTTAGTTGTGCTTACTCCCCTGTGTAAGAAAAGTTCAAATCTGTGATTAAGTTTATTGTATTGTTAGGTTGCTCAGTCTTCTTCTACATATGTTGTTATAAGTAATACTTACTCCCCCGTTTGAGACAAGTCCATATCGGTGATTAAGTCATCTACTGCCTTCAACTGGTCAGCTGTAAAATAACAAGATGTAGAATGACCTAATACTTTTATTATAATTTTACCACTGTCACAAGTATATAAGTAACAAGAATGTGTTCATATACATGAAAGCCCCACTAGCACTATCATCTAATATGTTCAATGAACTGTAAAAAACTATAACATGCCAATTTGGCATTTAAATAAGAAAGATCATATCATAGGGAACATGTGAACTAAGCTTCAAGTTGATTGGACTTTATCAAAAACCACCTCGACCAAAAAACTTTTGTCTGAAGAGGGACAGACGCATGGATGGACAAAATAAAAGGATGAACGAACGCACAGACCAAAAACATAATAACCCTAGGTAGGGCATAAAAAGGCAGTACAGCAATCAATGTGAAAATGCAACACACAGTTAAACATCTACAGATGAAGCTGATACCAAATTTATAGAAGATTTGATTTCTAGTTTCAGAAAAGAATGAGAGAAAAATTCACAGGTTACACAAACAGACATAGGGGACCAGAACATGGAGGGGGTTTAGATAGTTATAAAGACTTGTCTAATCCACCATTTTCTACATATGAAAATGCCTGTACCAAGTCAGGAGTTATCCATTCATTTGATATGTTTGAGCTTTTGATTTTGCCAATTGATTAGGGACTTCCCGTTTGAATTTTCCTCAGAGTTCCAGATTTTAATTGTTTTGTTTTGTATTTAAGATGCATAACAAACCTTTTTATCAGTATCTAACAAGCATGACAAGCAAAACTATGAAATTTTAATGATTATAATTTTTCTCTCTCAATAAAGATAATACAAATGTACTAGATCTAACTTTTTTTTAGCAAAGGGAAAAAATAAATACAAGTTGATGCAGACAATGTTTTTACTTCTGCAAATTGAGAAATTATTGTGAGGTTTTCATTAAAGCAAATCTTGGGACTAGGTGAGTATGGCAATAAAAAAAACTTGCATTTAGATGTTTAATACATATATCTGTATCCAGATTTTTCTGAAATCCCATTAATAAATCTCTCATTATTGTCGATTTTTGAAACATCCCATCAATAAATGAATGCAATAATTTCTGAATTTACAATATTCTATTCTATTCTACCATATAGTGACTGCCTTCAACAAATTGAAGATTATATAACTTACCTGATGGTGCGTTTTTAACATTAACTTTAGTGTCCTCTGTAATGGGTAAAGAACCAAATGTAAATTGTCGAATATCTTCTCTGAAGGGAAGTTCTACATAGATTAAACACTGAAAATGAACATAACAATCAGTAAAGCTTTTAGAAACTTTGTATGAAATACAAATTATGTCTTTATTATAAAATGTAATATTGATGTAGACACAACCATGTTAAGTATTTTTTTTTTATAAATGACGCAAATTATCATAGAAACCGTATTTGAATATCATAACTCTCTACTAACAAGAATTTGTACACGAATGCCCCACTCGCACTATAATTTTCCATTTTCAATGGACCATGAAATTGGATAAAAAATATAATTAGGTAAAATAAGAAAGATAATATCATAAGGAACATGGGTACTAAGTTTCAAGTTGATTGGACTTCAACTTCATCAAAAACTACCTTGACCAAAAACTTTAACCCGAAACATGCACTTTCATTTTCTATGTTCAGTGGACCGTGAAATTGGGGTCAAAAGTTTAATTTGGTTTAAAAATTAGAACGATCATATCATAAGGAACATGTGTACTAAGTTTCAAGTTGATTGGACTTCAGCTTCATCAAAAACTACCTTGACCAAAAACTTTAACCTGAAGCGGGACAGACGGATGAACAGACCAGAAAACATAATGCCCCTCTACTATCGTAGGTGGGGCATATAAATTAAATTCAAGTATTAGCATGAATAGGAAGTCTTATAAATAAAAACAGTTTAAAAATATATGTGCTAAAAGAAAAGAAAAAAAGAAGGTAGAGTTATCTCCCATTGCATTTAAATTCAATGACTATGTGAAATGGGAGGTAACTCAAATTTGCTATAACTGCAAAAGTTCATTTTTTTTTTAATAACCTAGTTT
Organism: Mytilus trossulus; assembly: GCF_036588685.1. NCBI lineage: Eukaryota > Metazoa > Mollusca > Bivalvia > Mytilida > Mytilidae > Mytilus > Mytilus trossulus. The sequence continues at coordinate 323,192 of NW_026963310.1, forward strand.
TATTCAGAAGTTAATTGAAACATTTATTAACACATCCCTGTAATGTCGTAAAGCTCTGACTTTTATAAGTAGACAAGAGTTTGTTATTTGCCCTGCAAATATGGCTTGTGACAAATAACTGACTCTGGTTTAATGTTGCTCAATATTTAGTATTCTGAGTATAAAAATGTTTTTTGTTGTTTGCTTTTTCATCATTTTTCTCCGGCTATGGTATTCTCAGTTTTTCTTCAAATCATGTTTTTTATTACTTCTTTGGGAATTTATACCTTCTTTTTTTTAGAAAAAAAACCAACCTAAAATACTTACTTCATACTCCGTTTTTATATGAGGAATCAGACATCCTAGTTTGGGTCCTGAGGCAGCGCTGTAGACTTTCCTCACAATGGCCACCATATTTGTTTCATATAGAGCATTTATCAGAGCTGATAAAGCAATGGCTGCAGACTGAAAAGACAAAGAAAAGGAGCATGTTTTTCAAGAGTGTACATGGTTGGTATCTGTCAATATATGTTATAGATTTGTTTTGTACATAAATAAGCTTGCTGATTTTTTGGTTCTTGATTTGAATTGTTTGACATTTGTCATGTGAGGGCCATTTATAGCTTACTTTATGTTATGGGTAATGCTTATTGTTGAACGTCCTATTGTAGTTCTAACAGGAAGAATGAATACCAGATGGCGGCAAAAAAGTTGGCCAGGTTAAATAAAACTCATTTGATGTTTTACATTTCTGGATTTAATATTTCTGAATTGTAAACCGTTTCAATGACATAACAAAACCACACTCAAAGCTAGGTGAGTTCAAGATGTTCATACAAACTACCCTGTGAAAAACAATAAGCACTGTTAAAGTCTACATAATGTTTGAATTGTATTTGTTAAATCAACCCCCCTTAGAAATTCCTGGCTATGGGGCTGAAAACCATCTTGCTCTTAACCAGTAAGTCTTCGATTCAAGGCTGGTGTTTGTCTTCCTTCTGTTCATCTTTTTAAACATCCTTATCAAGAACAAATTGTAATGCAATTTAGTGATAACAGTTTCCATTTCAAAAGATATTTTTTACCTCATCATCTTTTTCAGGAACCACATAGGATGACCCATCTCCTAGGTAATGGTGTCTCTTTATCTGTAAATCAAAGATATCAAATTATTAGCATACAATTTAGCTAATCTACAAACGTATAGTAAATAAAAGTAAGGTTAATATGTTTAATGTTCCTGGTAACTGCAAATGTGCCTTCTTAATTTTCATTTGGTTTGCACAAGAGTTTTGATGAACAATTTTCGATGATTCTGTGGATTCATTTTTATTGTGGGTATCAATTTTTCATCCATAGAGGAAAACGTGCATTTTCCTGGATATTTGATTTCATGGTTTGGATAAATAGTATTTTGTTGAACATTGAAATTTGTTGTTCACATTTATCTACGAAAATTGATGTTCAATGTATAATAATGAATCCACAGTTTTCAATAGTGAAGTTTAAGCGAAGTTAAGTCAAAATGGAGATCTGGCGTACTATATTTCAAGTCTGGTATTTATGATGAATTGAATAGAGAATGCCAGGATTTGATAGAACAAATTGTATAAACAGCAAGTACTATTTCAAAATTATACGTTTAAGGGCATACAATACAGTTACAGAGAAGGTAATGACGTTGCTAACGTAATATGTTATTTTCGCGACGTCAAACTGTGACATACTGGGAAAAGATGCATTTTTCGACTGATTTTTATCATTCAAACTGATTTCATTTGAAAACGAGAGCATGCACCCCTATTTTTCAAAACGACATTTTGTTTCATTTGGCAGGGATATTATGTGACCCAAATTTTATAAAACTGTAAATAGAGGATTTTTTTAAATTTCGATAAACATGTAGTAAAAAATGACGTTTTTTCCTCAATTCATGAACATTTGATAAATATGAGATATTTCTGAATGAAAAAATGCATAATTTTTAAGATACTTATAAAATGCAGAAATTACCGATTATTTAACAAAAACAATTTGTGTTTATCTTTAATAACAAAAAAGTCATGTCTTTCTTTTGAAAAAAAAATTTCGGCCATTAATCTGAATTTTGAGCAAATATACAAAATTTCAAACTCATTTTACTCAAAAAATAGCACATGAAGGTATATTTTTTATTACATATTTGATTTAATCAGGTAAAAAATAGCCTATATGCAAATTTTCATCAACTTGTAAATACAGATTCAAAACTGTATCGTATGCCCTTAAGAAGGGAAGATGGGCTTGAAAAGCATTTTTATCTTAAAGATCTCAAATCATATCGGAATATTAGCAATATAATGTATGGAAGAAGCAAACCAGTACATTCATTTCTGGAAAAACTCCCAGTTAACTCTAACGGAAAGCATGTGATAGCATACTCACAAACTTGAGACTCACTGATAAAAAGACAGAAGGAAGGAAAGCCAGACAAATAGAACGATGGATGGTCAATATTATTGTAATGCTTAATACCCCACTCAGAACAGAGAATCAAATCATTCACCAACAGACCCATATTTTTAATGATTTTAAGACTCAAATTTAATGTGTTTAAATAACTAGAAGATTTTATAAATTCTAATATTGTAAATTATTATTCTGCACTTGTGTGCAGGTTAAAATTAAAAGTGTTCATATTGTATAAGCCTTTGATAAGCTTGCAGTGCAGATTTGTTTTCTCTCAATCGATTTATGACTTTCAAACAGCGGTATACTCCTGTTGCCTTTATTTGGTAGAACAAAATATTTGTTCTGCCCTGTATTTAACTTTTATAAGATATTTATATCTAATCATACTTGATAAAACCTAGTAGCTTTAAACATCTTTATACCATGTTTATCGTGGTGTTTATTTACACCTTGTCAACCCTGGTGAAACCCAGTATCTTAAAACATTTCTCTGCTCTGTTACAGCTAATTTCCTAATGCATGTAAAGCAAAACTTTGGTTGGCTTGCTTACTTTGTTTGTATAATTGTTTATACAAACTTTGAAAATAAGATTGACATCTTTAAACAATTAATATAGACATAGTTTAACCTGTATATATAATATTTTAATTCAATTGGGTGTTATCCTAATGATTGAACAATTTAAAATCAAAGCAAGCAAGCTAACTAAAGTCTTGTTTTACATGCTTTAGGAAATTAGCTGTAATTGTGGTGTTTATTTATACCGTGTTACCTTTTGTAAATCCCAGTATGTTAAAACATTTCTGCCCTATAATTCATGGTGTTTATTTATACCTTGTCACCCTTGGTGAATCCCAGTATCTTAAAGCATTTCTCTGCCCTGTATTTCATGTTTTCTTTGTCGTCGGCTGACATTGGGACCAAAGTGTTTCCATATTTGTGACCTGAAATTGTATAAACATTCAACAATTTCAGTATAGTAGCCAAGTAAAGAATTACTGGATTCATGAAATAAGATACTGCAGGCTTTCTATGTATTTTTGCTATAAAAACAAGAGGCTCTCAAGAGCCTGAATCGCTCACCTTAATTCTTTTGGTTAAATCTCTCATCAATGATTATTTTGGCTTTTCAATTTATTTAAATGTTTTTTGGATCGTCCTATTTTCTTCAAAAGCCAAAAAAAATAATCATTTTCTCCTATGTTCTATTTTAGCCATAGTAGCTATGTTTCTTGACATACAAGGAAATAAAATATAAAATTTATACTAAATACTCATTTAGCCTAAGTTTGGCTGAAATTGATACAGCAGTTTCAAAGGAGAAGATTTTTTAAAGTAAGTCAACATGATGAACAAATTGCGAAAAAAGTCCTTAAAGGGCAATAACTCCTTAAGGGGTCAATTGACAATTTTGGTCAAATTGACTTAATTGAAGATCTTACTTTGCTGAACATCATTGCTGTTTACAGTTTATTTCTATCTATAATTATATTCAAGATAATAAACAAAAACAGCAAAATTTCCTTAAAATTATCAATTCAGGGGCAGCAACCCAACAACAGGTTGTCTGATTCATCTGAAAATTTCAGGGCAGATACATTGTAGATCTTGACCTGATATATAATTTAAGCCCAGGTCAGATTTGCTCTAAATGCTTTGGTTTTTGAGTTATAAGCCAAAAACTGCATTTGACCCCTATGTTCTATTTTTAGCAATGGCGACCATGTTTGTTGATAGATCATAACTTCGGATACAATTTACAAACTAGATACCCTAAGGAACATTCAGTTAAAGTTTGAAAGTATTTTGCCCAGTAGTTTCAGAGGAGAAGATTTTTGTAAAAGATTACTAAGATTTACGAAAAATGGTTAAAAATTGACTATAAAGGGCAATAACTCCTAAAGGGGTCAACTGACCATTTCCGTCATGTTGACTTATTTGTAAATCTTACTTTGCTGAACATTATTCCTGTTTACAGTTTATCTCTTTCTATAATAATATTCAAGATAATAAACCAAAAACAGCAAAATTTCCTTAAAATTACCAATTCAGGGGCAGCAACCCAACAACGGGTTGTCTGATTCATCTGAAAATTTCAGGGCAGATAGATCTTGACCTGATAAACAATATTACCCCATGTCAGATTTGCTCTAAATGCTTTGGTTTTTGAGTTATAAGCCAAAAACTGCATTTGACCCCTATGTTCTATTTTTAGCAATGGCGACCATTTGGTGATAGATCAAAACTTCGGATACAATTTATAAATCAGATACCCTAAGGAACATTCAGTTAAAGTTTGAAAGTATTTGGCCCAGTAGTTTCAGAGGAGAAGATTCTTGAAATAGTTTACGACGACAGACGACGGACGACAGACGACAGACGACGGACGACGACGGACGCCAAGTGATGGCATAAGCTCACTTGTCCCGAACAGGTGAGCTAAAAATAGATTAATTTAACAAGTAACCAGCTCATGAAACATGTTTGTTTTTCTTGGGGTTGTAAAATTATTGTCGTACCAGGAGGGCCAAGATTTTGCTAAGTCTGTGAAAAATAAATCTTAATAAAACTATAATTAAGAATTGCCATCAGCACCAAATTCCTCTTTCCTAACTTTGTCCATTATTAATTTTTGTATTGATAACGTCACGTTCAAGTGTATCTCAATTAATCGTTCATTTGTAAAATTTAATATGTATTATGGATCAGCCATCAACAGCAATACACTGTTTCAGAATCTAAGGACTTGTGGGTAATTTAATTTTTTCTATACCAAAAAGAAAATGTCACGTCATTGGTTGAAATCCACTATTTAGCATGTTATAAGCCAATCCCAATGTTTTGGTTTACACATATGAAAATATTTATATACTCAGAATGCATAAGATTTTGAAATTGATTGTCCAAACTTTGAAATAGAAAAGAAGGGATATAGTGGATCATTTTTGACAAAATATTCATACTAGCCTCAAACCCCTAGATAATAAACTTACCCTCCACGATGTCATCTTTTTCGACCTCAGTCTCTTCTTCATCATTCATGTGGTAAGTCCTCAGTGTACTGATTTTCTCATCGGCATCCTTGGCATAAACTTTCTTCCAACTTTGTTTTAGTGTGAAATTCTTCATCTGAAATAAAAAAATAATAATAATTATAATAAATAATCAAGTTTCTAAAGGTAAATTGAAACAGGGTAGGTTTTGCAAAAAATAAACACTTGTATCTAAAATTTTGATATTATTTGTAAACAGCATCAGTCATCCATTTTTTTTATTTTTTATTTTCATTGAAAATTAATATATATGTTGCTGCATGACATACAAATCAAGAGATAAAAGGAAAAAAATAACAATTTCAGCCATGTTTACATATTTACAGATCATGTCCGACAGTAAAAAAAACTTTTTCAAATCAGGACAATAAAAGAATTTGAGTAGGCAGCTTTTTTCTGGGTAGGTAGCGTTTGGGCAAACAAACCTATTATTTATTTTGGCCTAATGCTGAGTCCTTCAATTGGATTAGAATTTTTGGTATTATTGTAGATCTTGTCACTGTGTAGCTGATAATTTTTGCTTCATACAGTTTTCTAATATAGTTTACCCCTACAAAGACAGTTCAGGTGAGCTACGAATAAAAGCTGGAAAAATACTTTTTTCTTAATCTAAAGTTATGATAAAAGTAAAAGAAGTGGTTGATATGACAAAAGTCAAGGTAAAGTTCAAATATGACACTATTGGTTGTTCAAACAAGGAAGTATTGTTATCAGCCGATCCTCATGGACATGATCAATATTATTTTAAAATAATAATAATATTATCTATTAATCATTTGTCTTTAATATGTATATTCAAATGTAAAAAAGTTGGAAAAGGAAAGAAAGAAATTTTATCATTGTTGAACAACGGAGAAACATTTAACTGTAAGTAAAAATGTTTTCTTTACATAAAGTAAAATCACAAAAATACTTTTTTTAATTTTTTTCTCACTATAATTGATTCTTTATTGCACATATTGTTGTTTAACAATTAAAATTGGTGTACAGCATTTCATCAAGTTTCCCTGTTAAATTACCACTGAATACCCAGGGATAATATTCAGTAAAACAAGTGAAGCTGCGAGCTACTGCTCACTGATGATACCCCCGCCGCAAGTGGATAATATTAATAGTGTAAAAATATGCAAGTGTTCGGTAAACAGGAAGTTGTCGAGTGATGAATCTGAAAACTCATCACACAGTATAGCTGACTTATATAAATCCTGAAACCAAATTTCAGAAATCCTTGTATTGTAGTTCCTGAGAAAAATGTGACGAAAATTTTCAACTTGGCTATCATGTGTAAAATCAGACAAGTGTTCAGTAAACAGGAAGTTGTCAAGTGATCAATCTGAAAATGCATCACACGGTATAGCTGACTTAGATAAACCCTGAAACCAAATTTCAGAAATCCTTGTATTGCAGTTACTGAGAAAAATGTGACCAAAAATATTCATGGGACGGACGGACTGATGAAAGGACAGACAGAGTTAAAACAGTATACCCCCCTTTTTTAAAGCTGGGGTATAATTAACTAATAAATTACATTGGTTTATTTAACACATTAAAATATTACTACAGTTGTTACAAATAGTCTTTGCTACTTCACAAAAAGTATTTTCAGATACATATTCATAAAAAATAGCTACATAATAAATACGGAAATTGATCATTCATCCAGAATGACTTTTAGGGTTCTTTTATTATCTAATGAGAAACTAAACTGCAGTCAAGTGACCTTACACAACTTTTTTGTTCCTCGTGTCTGGACAATATATTTTGAAGTGTTTCGAGAATTTGGATTATTAATTTCGATGTGGGTTTGAAAGCTTGGAATAATATTGCGAAAAGGTAAGTTGGAGTGTAAATATAATTTTCATAATTGCACTTTCAATCTTAATTAAATTTGCTATTGATTTGACCCAGATAAGTACCGTGTCATGACCTTTTTCTGCCGAAATTTGTAAACAATGTACAAAAATATAGCGAACAAGTGTCTAAGTAACTATATATTGTCAAACACACACACACACACTCACACCTCTGACATATACTAATATATCTGAATTACCCACATTAATTAACATTCATAGTAATAATTATTGTACAAACTAGATACCATTGAGATGGGTCAGCCATCTCTGTGGGCCCCGCTGTCAATAACGTGGAGTAAATAAGTTGTATGGATAATCTGATATGAAGCATTATTTGAAGTTTTTACAAAGTCTCATGTGTGATTTTATTCTAAGATTTTAAGTTAAAACTGATAAATATTCTCAACTTATTTTCATAGTATAATAGTGATATGACTGCATGATGTGAACTCATTATTGACTACTCTAAGGTGACTTCTGGATATATAGATTTATGTTTGAACAATATGTTTAAAGGTGCTGCCCAATTGATATTTGTCACATATTTTTAGAATTATGCCTTCAATATATTATGACCCACCAAGTATAAAGTATGAAATATAAACGGTAGAGCGGACACAATTTGTTAAGAACAACGAACGGATGGACAGACCGACAGACCGACAGACTGACCTTTTACCTAGGATGCATACATTATGACACATTCTCTGGTGTTGGTTAATATATATTTTAAGTTGAAAATGTTTGTCAGGTATAAAGCATGAAATAATAACAGCTGTCCTCTCAAAATATAGTGTGGATCAAATTTGTTAGCGATGGACAGACCAACAGACGGACAGACCTTTGACCTAGGAAGTTGTACATACATCATGACACACCCTCTGGTGTTGGTTAAAATGGATGTCAAGTATAATATTTGAAATCATAACAGATCTCAAGATATAGAGTGGACACGATCTTCACCACAGGACACAGGGTTATCAACTGAAACCAAAGTTTTTTTTACCTTGACCTTTGACCTAGGATTGATTGATTGATTGTTGGTTGCTTAACGTCCAGTGACCTTTGACCTAGGAAGTTGTACATACAACATGACACGCCCTCTGGTGGTGGTTAAAATGGATGTATAAACTTTGAAATCTGGTTATTAAACATGTTAAGTATTAAGTATAAAATCATAACGGTTATCTGGATATGGAGCGGACAGGATCTTCACCACAGGACACGGGGTTGTCAACTGAAACCAAAGTTTTTGACCTTGACCTTTGACCTTGGAAGTTGTACATACATCATGACACACCCTCTGGTGTTGGTTAATAAATATCTTAAGTATTAAGAATAAAATCATAACGGTTATCTAGATATGGAGCGGACACGATCTTCACCACAGGACACAGGGTTGTCAACTTAAACCAAAGTTTCTGACCTGGACCTTTGACCTAGGAAGTTGTACATACATCATGACACCCCCTCTGGTGTTGGTTAATAGGTATCTTAAGTAATAAGTATAAAATCATAACAGTTATCTAGATATGGAGCGGACACGATCTTCACCACAGGACACAGGGTTGTCAAATGAAACCAAAGTTTTTTTGACCTTGACCTTTGACCTAGGAAGTTGTACATACATCATGACACGCCCTCTGGTGGTGGTTAATAAACATGAAAAGTATAAAGTATGAAATCATAATGGTTCTCTGGATATGGAGCGGACACAAAGTTAAAGTGTTATGGACGGACGGACAGACTGATCACTATAGAGCGACCCACCTAAAGGCAGGGCCCTAACAAATTAGTGCACATACAGTCATACTTGTTCAGTGTTACATGATACATTTTACTAACAAATTTCTTTCCATAACTTTCACACATACTCATACCATAGGCATAGCACTCACAGACAATTACTTGCATAGTACATTTATAATGAAGAAACAAAAAATCACATACAATCACACATAATCTAGATATTATCTGGTTTTAATTACTACATTGTACATGTAGCTTAAGTTAACTATAAAATGACTTCATTAATCATTATTATTCTTCAAAATATTCAACACCTTTGTTAACAAACTGCTGAACTCTATATTGGTTATTCTTTATATTCTACCTCATATTCAAAAATTCTTTAAGTGTCTACTGCTTTTTTTTTTTTTTATTAGAAACATAATGAGTTTTATAGACTGAAAAGAAAATTAAGCTAAGCAGATGATATAAGCATAATATAATTCTAAAGCATAATATGCCTTGTCATGAATTTTGTATCCTTTAGCCAACGAATGAAGACTTATTACATGTTCATCTATGAAAACTTTTTTAAGTAAAACTTTCATCGATTTCCAGATCTTTCCAGAATGCTTTATAATATGAACATGTTATGAATTTTTTTTATCATTATCTATTTCATTGCAATATAAACACAACTTGTTTTGTAAAATTTCCCACTGAAAAAGCAGCACCTCATTTGGCAAAATATATTGCATTAATTTCAGGCAACCTAAACATTTTTATTTTATTATCTTTCAGGTATTCAAAATTAAATTTAATAGAGTCCTTAAATTCATTTATTTAAGTCTCCCTTTGCTTAAAGACCAAACAGCCTATTCATTTCTACCAGTGATTTTTCCTTAAAATTTTGTGTGAAGGTATTTCATGATTTGAGGAACAAAATATGATGGAAAAAAATTGGGGGTCACCGACTTAGTTTTGTCACTATAGCAACCTCAGTTTCCTGTTTTCCCGAATATTAACATAATATTTGCTTGTTATCTAAACTCAAAAAATGCTTTATATCAAACCTACACACATAATTCTTGTTTCACGTTAAACAGTAGATTTGTATCTTTCAAATACAGGTTCAAGAGTTTAAGGCTCATATTGAGTTGATCTTTAAAAATATGATTTATTTCATTCCCGCCAAAAATGAAACGTAAAACTGAAAAATGTTTCCAGTTTTAAAAAATATCTACCAGTGATTTCGTCATAAAAAATTAAAGAAGGAAAGTGCCATATGTACTCTTCAAAATAAAGCAAAAAAAAGTGTATGTCACAGTCCTTTCAAAAAAGTTATAAGTAATTTTCATGATTTTCTCTCGTTCGTTTTGAAGAAAAGAGTTGTCTTTCTTCAGAACATTGCATCTGACGTCATAGTACAAACTTTCCTTGCTGGTGCACTATTTGAAAAAAGAAATCGCAAATTGGACGTTTGAAACCCACATTTAAATTTCCAAGAGTAACAACTATATTCACCTACTTTGCTGTCCGGTAATACTAGAGATTAATATATAAGCATTTATCAGTTTCAGATCTTTATGGTGTTGCCGCACTATATAAACCTTCAGAAACAACATCCGTCGGGATGGAAAATTGTTTGAAATAACCTTTCACGTCGCTTTTGTATTGAAAGTCTGTTTTTTGTCCTCTGTCCCACAGAAGCAGAATTATTGAAAATAAAAAAAGAAATGAAAGATGCAGAGTGTTTGACCAACCAGATTATATATGTGCTTGTTTCTTTTTCGCGTCAATTTCAGAAGTTTGCCATAACGATCTCATTCGGTACTGTTAAAAGACGGACATACAATGTACTATTATTTTTCCCGACTAAGACGAATTCTTTAATAGAAATTATTGCATCAAGTTTGTGAATGGTTTCTAAGGAATGAGTTCTGATAAATTTTACAAGAAGGACCAACAGACAAGGTGAATCTTAAACAGATGCTTTAGTGATCCAATAATTTTACCTAATTTTTTATTCAATTTCAGATAAAACATCACCTGACAAAAAGAAGTAAAAATGAAGACTTTAGTAATGAATGTTAGTGGAAACAACCATAAACCTGTAGGATTAGATTTAAAACCAGGTGAAAAACAAAGAGATGTAGCTGTTAAAATCATAACATCCTATAAACCGGACTTGATTCTTGCTCAGGAAGGAAATAAGGTATTCTATGAAAAGGTCTGCAGAGAATGTAAGGATGGAGGTACTCAATATCACTATGTTTATAATGAGGAAACAGGAATACTTTTCAATGTTGTAGACTGGACGATAGAAAAACCCAAGGCTGATCTAGAAAAAATGTATGATGAGCTAGTACACAAAAACATCATATCTAGAGAAAGCGAGTTAAAAGCAAGATTCCATGCTTTGATATTAAAGTCAAACGGAACTGATGGCAATTTTCTCTGTGTAACTTATCATGGGCGTTACACAGGAAAAACTAAAGACAAGAAGCTAGATATTCTGAAAGACTTTTTGAAACTACTCTGCAACTATCTTGAAGATAATCCTAGTTTGTCACTTATTCTAGGTGGGGATTTTAATGTAGAATTAGATGATGACATTCTTCAAGATCTTATTTCAAAAGGAGACCCAAATTATGAAAATGATTTATTGTTATGGAAGCTTTTTGAACCATCTAGCCATGCTAACCGTGATTTAAGTCTAATTCCATATGCACCAACTGGAAATCGTGCTAACATCTACGACCATATTATTGTCTCTTCAACAATCAATGTTAGTGAAATACAAGCTGTGGATGTCTTTAAAAAGATAAAAGAACTTTTCCAAGAGGTTTCAAAGGAGCATTATCCAGTTATCCTTGATCATGATCCAATTTGTGTGACATTTAAAATTGACACTGGACGAGTTTAGTTATGTGTTTTCATATATTGGTTTAATGTGTTTGGGCTTTTGATTTTGTCATTTTATGAAGGACTGGAATTTCACCTTGAACTCGTCACCTGTTATGATTTTGACAGAAAACAATAATCATAAAATTGAGAATGGAAATGGGGAATGTGTCAAAGAGACAACAACCTGACCAAATAAAAAAACAACAGCAGAAGGTCACCAACAGGTCTTCAATGTAGCGAGAAGTTCCCGCACCTGGAGGCGTCCTTCAGCTGGCCCCTAAACAAATATATACTAGTTCAGTGATAATGAACGCCATACTACAGAAAACAATAATCAGCTGATTACATTTTATAGTTATCAGCAACAATGGACTAATTAATAAAGTATTGATAGTTAAATTGGAATGAAATTTTCTTATTTAATGGGGTAACATTTCACCTAAAATTGTAAACTGAAATTAGTATTGATGAAGTTATAAATGTTTATATTAAAGCAAAAAAAGGAAAAGTGCCAGGTATTGATTTGATACCTATATAACATTGTAGAATTGTATAGACATGGTATACTATTACATAATTTATTTAATAAGTGTTTCAAATTTAGTAAAATCCCATCCATGTGGAGTAAAGGGATAATAACACCTATACCTAAATGTTCTACAGCAGACACTAGGGACACTTTGTCATATTGGGGCATTTCATTGTAGTTATAAATTATTTTGTAGCATTTTGAGTAATAGGCTTGTATCTTGTTCACGATGACCAAAACAGTTTTCGTTGTGGTAGAAGTACTATTGATCATTTGAGTACGCTTACATCTATTATTGAAACCAGAAAATTACGAAAATTATCTATGTTTGCAGTGTTTGTATAGTGTTTATAAAGGCATATGACATGGTTAATAGAAATTTATTGTTTAATGATCTTGGTATAAGTAAAAAAAAATTGTGTGTTATTAAAGCTATTTATTCTCAAGTTGAATATGCTATTAAATTAAATGGGCATATGACTGAATGGTTTTGTGTAAATTCAGGCCTAAAACAAGGCTGTGTTTTGTCGCCGATTTTGTTCAATATTTTTATAAATAGCTTAGTTATAGATATTAAAGCATTAGATATCGGTATTAATATTAATGGTGAAAAAGTTGACATTTTGTTATATGCAGAAGACATTGTACTGTTTGCAGAGAATGAAAGCGATTTGCAATTACTCTTAGATGTTTTAAAATATATATGGTGTAAAATAAGTTATTAAATGTTAATCACGAGAAAACTAAATTTGTACATTTCAGAAATCCTTCTGAAAAGCAGACAACAACATTGTTTTTATTGAATGATAAGCAGATATGTATTAAACAAAGCTATCAATATCTGGGTTTACTATTAGATGAATTTTCAAATTAAGGTATAATGGCTAAAGCTGTAGCCAAGTCAGCTAACAGGGCATTAAGCTAAACTATTGTAAAGAGTAAGGCCCATGGAGGTTTCCAGTTCAGTACATTTACTAAACTATGTGATACCCTGGCCAGTAATAAGTTATGGTGCAGCCATTTGGGGCACCAGAGAGTTTTCATGTATTAATGCTGTCCAGAACAGAGCTATCAGGTCTTTTATGGGTGTGGTTAAATATACCCCGAACAATGCAATTCAAGGTGATATGAGCTGGAGACCTCCAAGTGTTAAGCTGTGGACTTGTGTTTTTAGACACTGGGCTAAATGTAACATGAGCACAGATAGATTAAATTATAGAATATTTAAATGGTTTACAGTAGAAGAAATTGATGTTTTATGATAATGTCTAAGTTTAAAGAATGTAATTAAGATTTGTATACTGATTTAAATAATGTATTGTATTTAAACAAAATATTACACAAATAGAAGAATTTTTATTTGGAATATTGACACAAGATATTGGTAAAAAATTGCAGACTTATAAATAAATTGTTTAAAGACAGTTATGGAAGGGAATTATATTTATCTAATAATTTATCGTATAGATATAGAAGTGCTTTTGCTAAATTTAAATGTGGAGTAGCTCCGTTGAGAGTTGAAACAGGGCGGTATGGAAATAAAAATGTAGACGAAAGCTTTATGTTTGTAATGATAACATAGAAGACAAAAAACATGGAATATTATCATGCCCTTTATATGCAGATTTGCGCTTTTGTTTATATAGCAAAGCTATGAAATATAATTGAATTATTTATTTAAAAACATTACATGTTATGATAAGGTTGCCAAAACCTGCTTTGATATTTTAAGTAGAAGAAATAGCTTTTTATATTCTTAAAATGAAATTATTTTAATAATAGTATGTATTTTAACTAGTTTTATTTAGAAATTGCTTTACAGTCTCTCATAATTCTTAATAGAATGGTACTTGTAAAGTCTTTTTATATTGGGTATATGTTAGCGGCAATTAGTGAAAGTAGGCTTTAAGCTTAAATCCTAGAATGTTAGGTTAGGGTTAGGTTTTACTTTAGAGGTAGGGTTATGTATGGGGTTAAGGAAAGTTTAGTACAGCTCTATAAGGGTTGGAACCCCTAAAGTAAAAGAAGGCCCCATATTTGATCAATATTAGCAAAGTCAAAGAATTAAGTACATTCATGCAATGTCATGATGAGTATTCCAACATTTTTTTTAATTATGCCACTGTTTTATGACAATTCACAGATGGATGAATCATAACCATATATCTCCTCCCTCTTTCTCCATAAGATTATAGATGAACATTTTAACAAAACATATGCTCAGTAGCATAGTATATAAATCTAATGGTAGTTCGAAAAGATCTGTTATCAAGTAAATCGTTATCTAGTGAATTACACTCATCAATAATAATTAGACAGTCAAGAAGAGCCATTATTGTTGTATTATTTGGAGTGGTTGTGCTAAAAATGAGCTATTCAGAATAATAAAATTGCAGAAAAGGGCTGCAAGACTTATTTTAGATGCTGATCCACTTTCATCATCAGCTCCACTGTTTAAGGATGTATACCTCTGAGGAGCAAAAAATTTCTAGAATTAAACTTTTTTTCTTAACCTGATTTTTGGGTTTATAAGACTGTAACAAAATAATTAGTGAAGAAAAAATCACATGGTGGTGCACCTCATTTTTTGCTACAGCCCTTTGAAAATGCCCAATTTTGATGATTTTCCCATTTTTCATCGATTTTTACCTATTTTTGGGCTATTATCATGAAAATAATCACAGTTCCACAATTAAACTTTTTCTTTCTATAAAGATGAAGTGTACCAATCTGAATAAATTTTACTTACAAAAACTATAGGTAGGTGTTAATATAAGCAAGTTTTATCATTTTTGATGCTTTTTTGTGTAAAATTTACCATGCTGTCAATTTTGTATTATTGTGATTTTTCTCAGTTTTAAGAACAAAATGCATATTTCAACTTTTTTGTAATAAATGAATGAAAAAAGACATATCTAAGAAATAAGAAAAGACCAAAATGATATGGAATGTACAAGATTCTTGTAAAATAATTTTTTGTATCCCTCACCCATTTTCTCAAAATTTTGGCTAAAAATACTGACTTGATTGGTCGTAAAATTTGAAAACTGGATTAAGCAAAAACCATTCATAGTAAATACAAAAATTTTTCACAGATTTAGTTTGCTTATAATATTTTTTAAATTCATTGATATTTTCCACTTCCATCACATGTTTTGGAAATAATTCAAGAACGAGATTTCAACAAGACTGAAAAGTCAGAAGAATACATCCTTAAACAGCTTGGATGGATGACAGTAGAGAACAGAATCTCATACCACAAATCAGTTTTGATGCAGAAATGCCTTAAGAATTAAGCCCCTGTGTATCTCACTAAAAAAATAAAGAAATGCCAGAAATAAACCAATATTTTTTGGGCTTGCAAAATAAAAATAGGAACTCCAAAAGCCAAAACAGAGCTTTATAAGAAATCTTTTATATCTTCAGGATCTATTTGATGGAATAACTTACCAATATCCCTGATAGTCCAGTCGAAATGTGTAACAATTGCTCAGATTGTGGTAAAAGCATCAAACTTTGCAGAGAGTTAGTTGAGGTCATAACTAACATTTATAGCTATGGACCCAATTCAGAAAATCAAAATGGCGGCTCTGGACGGCCATTTTGAAATCATGTCCAAAAAGTCAATATAAATTATTAGAAAAAATATGAAAAATATGTTACTTAACTAATTTTGATAAATTTTCGTATTTCTTATGACAAAGAATATAAACTGAGGACTATTAAAGTATTTGGTGGCCATCTTGAATGATGGCCATTTTGGAAACGTAAATATGCAATATATTATTATTCGCTATCCTAAATTGTTTTTGAATTATTACTAAGTTGAATTTGCTAATCATTTATTTATGACTGTTTCTTTTCATATAAGATATATTCACCAAGTGCTCAAATAAGATATGCATATGTTAAAAAATAAATGTAGTTAAAGAAATATGTAAATTCTTTTAATTGCAGTTAAGCATGTCGGGCTTAGGTACTTTTTTACCATAAAAAAAAATGCGTATATACAATATGAGCTCTGTATGTTGAACAGGAAAAATACGTAGGTATCAAAATCACTATAGCTGAAAACATCTAATGAATAAATAGACTGGAAAGAATTCCGTAACGGGAAGAGAGGACACGTGATGATTTACAATGCCAAGCAAATACTAAAAAAGCAGACATAGACATTTGAGCTGGTAATCAGTCATTTTTTGTAATCATACAACTGTTCCACGTTGATGAAGGCAATGAAATGGGAGAATCGCAAGGCAAAAGGTACTAATCCTGTAAAAAGCAAATCTTAATATATATAGTCAGGAAAAACAAAATGAGTCACGGAATGAAAAAAAACCCAGTAGAATAACCAACCAAAGTTGTGATGAATCAACAAGAACAATGATTGCAGATATTTCTTTCTTTGTGATGAGGTATCTGACTATCATCATGAAGCATCAACAATTGTGACCGACAATACAGTATGTGACTGTCACTTAAACTACTTACCATTGATCTTTTAGCCAGACTCAGCGCTGAAGATCCATATTTCAGGAGCCGATCTCATGCTAAATGTTTGTTAAAACTGCACGACAAGGCAGTTAGACAGAATTCGTGACACAGAAAGAAAGTCAATAATCTGTTCTCCATTGCAATGGGGCTTGCCAAAATAAAAGAAAACAGTGATGGCTCACAGTCTGGAACATATATTGTTTTAATATTTGAAATTGATGATATGGAAAAATGGTACAGTAAACGTCCTTAGTAAATATTAGTTGTCATGGATGGAATGATTAATACAACATTTATGAAAAATTGAATACTACCTACCATAGATGATATGCAAGCGCACATGAAAGGTTGCGTCTTTCTCTGGATTCTCAATGAATATGTTGGGGACGTTCTGAAACAGGCCATGTCTTTTACACAATGTTTAAGTCGTGATGGGGAAGGCCTCTTCATAGTCAAAGTAACTATAATAGTTTGAAGAGTTAGGCTTGCTACTTTAGAAAGGTTTACAGGGACATTCATTGTAGGCTTTCAAAATGAATCAGTTCAACAATCTTTGAGACATCTTACTCTATATTGGAGGACTGATAAGTTGCAGTTGTATCCTTTTGATGGCGAGTTGCATAATTGAACTATTATAGCTAAGAAATGGTGATTGTTGTCTTCCACTCATCGATATTAATGGATTGTGTCTCGATGTTTGGCCATCCTGTATCATTCATACTAAGGAAACTTATGTCTGGTGAACTGATTCGTGATAATAGCTGCTGTCGGGTGTCCCTGTAAAGCCTTTCTAAGAATCAAGCAAATAAAGTTTGCCTGCTATGGCTATGGTAATACCCTTTAATTATGAGGTCTGTTTCAGAGCTTCAAGAATACCTTTGTTGAAAATCAAGAGAACTAATTTATCTTGCTTGTATACTTGCAGATATCATTTGTTAGCAAATAAGTTACTTAAATGTGTAAGTAACAGTTAGAAATTCTTATACTGATATCTTTATTTTGTAAACATGTGCATGCCTTATTTGACCATTTTATAAATATCCAATGCATATTAGTACAAAAATTGCGAATGCAAACAGTGAATAAGTAAGATTAGATAATAATGTTATATTGGAAATTCATGTTTCAAAATGGCCATCATTCCAAATGGCTACCAAACAATCAATACATATGAAGTTCTCAGATGACAGTCCTTGTCATCTGTGATGAATATACCATATGACTTTATAATAACTTCCTCCAGTAAGCGCTTAGCTGATAAGTCAAGGTGAACACGGTTACCAAGAGAATGCAAATTTGTAAAGGCAGTATTAAGTTGTACTACTTTGTAAATGTGGAGAACAATGTGATAGAACATGATAGACAGAGTGAAGTTTGACAAATCATGAACATTTCATTTTTGTTAGATATTGTTAACGTCAATTGAGAACATTTGAGCAGTTGATGTTCCTATAACATTAATTACTTGTATAATATGAAATTCATTATGTCTGCAATCAAGGTTTTTGAAAGTTGTTTCAAATGAACATTATCAACAAAACGAATTATCTGGTGTAATCAGCCAACTATTATAAATGACAGGTATACAAACTGACAAATATTTTCTTGCTTTAATTATACTTGTAAAATAAAATTCTTCTGTTAATCTATGTTGAACAAGCGGTGGCACGAATTTTGCTTTTAGAGTAATAGTTCTTAACTAGGCAATATAGGAAAGGTGTACTGACATAAGTAGTCTCTAAACACATTAGCTCCATGGAGCTTTCGTTAGTAGAAGCCATATTAACTATGTGTATCAGTGAGAAAAATGTAAAAGCATAAAAATATAATATATACCAATACACATAATTAACAGCGCCTGGTGATGTTTGATAGCCTGACCGGTTTCGGTCCATAAAGGACCTTCATCAGAGGCAGAATGGGGGATTAATGTTTGCACCCTATTTATATAGATCTGGTAACCGGCGGTTGAGTTTACCGGCGGTTGGGTTAACTGGCGGTTGAGTTAACCGGCGGTTGAGTTTACCGGCGGTTGAGTTAACCGGCGGTTGAGTTTACCGGCAGTTGAGTTTACCGGCGGTTGAGTTTACCAGCCGTTGAGTTAACCGATGAAAAATCCCAGTGGGATTTTCCATGGTTACAATTATCTATATTTAGCTAATGTTTATGTTACAGTAAACTTTTTGACATGTTACGGTAAACATTTTTACACTATACGGTAAACATGTGACCTGATAATATAACCATATTTGGGCTTTAGCATTGGATAAAGGGTGTTTTAATAATTTAAGAAGTACATAGTAATCATTTAGTCTTGATCTTTGGCTTATGATCCACCTTAATATCAAGTCTTGGAATAGTATTTCATGGTAGTTATGTGATCTTAATATTTGGCTTATGATACACCTAAATATCAAGTCTTGAAATAGTACTTCCTAGTAGTCATGCAGTCTTGACCTCAGGCTTATGATACACCTGTATATCAAGTCTTGAAATAGTAATTCATGGTAGTCATGCAGTCTTGATCTTTGGCTTATGATACACCTAAATATCAAGTCTAATAATAGTATTTCATGGTAGTCATGCAGTCTTGACGTTTTAGCTTGTGATACACCAAAACATCAAGTCAAAACTATTACCCCCCCCCCCCCTTAACCAAACAAAATTTGGTTTAGGGGGGGGGGGGGTTCTTATTGAGAATGCTTCATTTAAGCCTTGATAACTCCTTTCAAGATCAAAGGTAGATGAATATTAATCCTCAGTGTTAGAAAGTTTTCAACACCTTAAGTTTGTAATGTAGGTATTACATATATACATCAATTTCAGGTAATCGCTAGGCTTACGCTTAGAGGTCCTATGCCAGTGAAAAATCAATAGGCAATATAGGAAAGGTGTACTGACATAAGTAGTCTCTAAACACATTAGCTCCATGGAGCTTTCTTTAGTAGAAGCCATATTAACTATGTGTATCAGTGAGAAAAATGTAAAAGCATAAAAATATAATATATACCAATACACATAATTAACAGCGCCTGGTGATGTTTGATAGCCTGACCGGTTTCGGTCCATAAAGGACCTTCATCAGAGGCAGAATGGGGGATTAATGTTTGCACCCTATTTATATAGATATGGTAACCGCCGGTAAACTCAACTGCCGGTAAACTCAACCGCCGGTTAACTCAACTGCCGGTTAACTCAACCGCCGGTTAACCCAACTGCCGGTTAACGCAACCACCGGTTAACGCAACCGCCGGTTAACTCAACCGCTGGTTAACCCAACCGCCGGTTAACTCAACCGCCGGTTACTATATCTATATAAAAAGGGTGCAAACATTAATCCCCCATTCTGCCTCTGATGAAGGTCCTTTATGGACCGAAACCGGTCAGGCTATCAAACATCACCAGGCGCTGTTAATTATGTGTATTGGTATATATTATATTTTAATAGTTCTTAACTATGTCGATTTCTTTTGAACATTAGAGACATGTCCAAAAAAAATGTACATTGTCGGAAAATATAAAGTAATTTGTACTCTCTACGAAATAGAAGAATAACTCGGGGAGGGGGGCTCATAGGCTCGCTTTTTGTCCTGTTTATATAGCTCAAACAAATACATATGTATGTCTTCGACATTGTTTTTTTTTTTAATTTTCTATCAAATAATGACTACCTTTTTTGGCTTATAAAACAAAGATTTTTCAAGATGGCCGCCATTCAATATGGGTAGAATTTCCAAAAACTTTGTTCAACAAGACAACTGGAATCAGCACTGTTACTCTTTTACTCAGGTTTTATGTCAATATCTTCTCTAATATTATTTTCACATGTTTTTTAATTAATCTATAGATATCAAACGGCCGCCATTTTAAAATGGCTGCCTCTTCTGCAAATTTCGACTTCCAGGGTGGGTCCATAGCTTAAAATGTTGTCCATGACGTATACTACCACAATTCCAAATTTCATGCTTTTACCACAATCTGAGCAATTTTGTCAAAAATCTGCACAAATAGACTGGACTATGAAAAAATCAACCTAAAGTACAAGCTCATTCAAAAAAGATTTTAGAAATTAGTTGTTGGAACATTAAGAAGCTGTGCGTTTTTAATATGCATAACAATTTTCACACAAATACTTAAACTTATGATATTGTTGATGCCAATACTATACATGTCAAACACTGTCAAATATGAATTTGTAACTTTTACCTGTTTTGAAAATTGTATATTTCATAACAATTTTTTATTTCATTATTCATGTATGTGTGTCTCTTTGATATTTTGTAATTGTTTGTTATATTTCATTGTATTTCATGAGGGCCTGAGGGAAGAATAGCTTTATAGCTAACTGTGTAACCCTCTTTAAATAAAGAATTATTATCATTATTATTATTATTATTCAAATAATTGATATTTATAGATTATCGTTGATTATCTCAACGAGATTGATTTTCTCGCTTGAGCTGGTACAGCAATCGAGTTGAGATGATCAATGATAATCTGTTTATCACTATTTTACCTATGACGACGTTGTCAATTTCAATGTCAATTTTGTTAGCAACACCATGTGGCCTCCTTAGTTTCTAGCGATAATTTTTCCATATCAAGCGAGAAGCATGATATGAAAATTATCACAAAAAAAGATCAAAGGAAAAATGCACAAAACAGCGATAATATGTGATATAAAGGAAACAGCATGAATCCTCTTTCACACATTCTCAAGTCAAACTGTCAAGATGAATTATTACAAGTATTTGGCATTTTTCTTATTGTCTTGAAAGATTTAATAGTTAAAAAGACAGTGTATATATAGTCCATCTTCTGAATATACAGTTGTCTTTGAAGTCCTTCATTTAAAAGCAGAATATTTATATTTATATTATCAGATAAGCCTTTTTTATTACATATTTATCGTACCTTGACATAAGAACAGACAGGGATCTTGAGATTTGATGTGATTTCTAGCTGACACTTCCAGGCTGTTTGTCTGATCTGTCTGGTCTGGAAATAACTCAGAGCAGGCAACGCTTCACTGAAAAATATAGAAATACCATCAACAAGGCTTCACTGTAAAATAATGAAATACCATAAACAAGGCTTCACTGAAAAATATAGAAATACCATAAACAAGGCTTCACTGAAAAATATAGAAATACCATCAACAAGGCTTCACTGTAAAATATAGAAATACCATCAACAAGGCTTCACTGAAAAATATAGAAATACCATCAACAAGGCTTCACTGAAAAATATAGAAATACCATAAACAAGGCTTCACTGAATAATATAGAAATACCATCAACAAGGCTTCACAGAAAAATATAGAAATACCATCAATTAGGCTTCACTGTAAAATATAGAAATACCATTAAACAAGGCTTCACTGAAAAATATAGAAATACCATCAACAAGGCTTCACTGAAAAATGAAAAATATAGAAATACCATCAACAAGGCTTCACTGAAAAATGAAAAATATAGAAATACCATCAACAAGGCTTCACTGTAAAATATAGAAATACCATCAACAAGGCTTCACTGAAAAATATAGAAATACCATCAACAAGGCTTCACAGAAAAATATAGAAATACCATCAATAAGGCTTCACTGTAAAATATAGAAATACCATTAAACAAAGCTTCACTGAAAAATATAGAAATACCATCAACAAGGCTTCACTGAAAAATATAGAAATACCATCAACAAGGCTTCACTGAAAAATATAGAAATACCATTAACAAGGCTTCACTAAAAAATATAGAAATACCATAAACAAGGCTTCACTGAAAAATATAGAAATACCATCAACAAGGCTTCACTGAAAAGAATAGAAATACCATCAACAAGGCTTCACTGAAAAATATATAAATACCATGAACAAGGCTTCACTGAAAAATATAGAAATACCATAAACAAGGCTTCACTGAAAAATATAGAAATATCGTCAACAAGGCTTCACTGAAATATAACTCAGACTCTCTGCTTAAGAACAAGCAAGATAGATGAAGGTCATGAAGGTTTCAAGTTGATGTGATTTAATGTTATCTCAAATCAGAGATTCACAAATACTTGTAAATCAGTGCTTCCAAGGCTTCAGAAAATATCCTCTGTTGATTCGGTGATATCCATATAAAAGTCCTTTTGACCAACACAAAATTTTAATGCTGTTATCTCACTTCTAGCTTTCTATATATGATATAGCCAATGCTAGGAGTGACAAGGTTTCACTCAAACATTTATTATCCAATAGACATATCTAGTACAATACAAGTATTAAAACAAAGACAGCACTAACCATTTAAGATGCATAAAAAACAAATAGCTGGTAGATTTTTGTACTAATTGAAGTTCAGATTTTCAAATCTGTTCAGTCAATAATTATATATAGCTAGTCAAAGGGGAAAAACTGCTTCCACATAAATACATTGACACAATAGATACTTAAATATCCAAACCCTTTAGTCTCTTGTAAATTGTTGTTTCATTGGTAATTATATCACATTTTCTTATTTTTATAAATAAAGTTCAGAGTTCATAAGTTCAGTTACATGAAAATATTTGAATGAAAACTTTCAGAATCTTTTGAATTAAAGATGGAGTGCAGGTCATGTATCTCAAATGTGATATGATTACCAATAATACAACTCTCCACAAGAGACCAAAAGATGTGGATGTACCTAACTATAGGTCACTGTACAGCCTTCAACATGTTAACTTCAATTTTCAATACATTAGTTGATGTCTTTGTTGAAAATAAAATCTAGTGGCATTGGCAATCATATCAAATCTCCTTATATTTATATTTAATCTGAAGACTTTAACTCAAATTTCTTCTTCAAGGCATCACTACATGCTGAATGTTGACTAAACTTTTCTCAGACATAAAAGAGACCTTCAGAATCTGGTTGATAGGTGTCTCATTGGCAATTAATCATACCAGAGCTCCATATTTAATCAGATGACTTTTTGATTGATTGATTGTTGGATGTGTAATAGCCAGTAGTAAGTATTTCATGCATGTTCAGGACAAGGCTTGTTCAAAGTCAAAACAATTTGCCTTTACAGAATCTAAAGGACTATTGGTAAACTTATTGTTCATACACCAAAATGAAAATATGTTACGTCAATGGTTGAATTTCTATTGTTTACCACATTTTAAACCAAACACAATGTTTTGGGTGTCACTTTTGGAATTATTACCCATAATGCATTAGATTCTGAAACAGCCAATTGAAACACTTACCTGAAGCTGTAACATTCTCCATCAACTTCCTGTAGAATGTGTTTTAACATGGCCTCTCCAGCTCTTTGTTGTGGGGTCTTATCTTTAGTATGACCATTTGCTGTGGATGGTCCCGGAGCATCTTCATCATCATCATCCTCCTCTATGGATGGTCCACTAATTACATAAAGACATTCAAAATATTAGAAAAAACAATGTGCCCATAGAACACAAACTTGCACTATTGGTTGGTAAAGTTGAGCGTTTGATTTTGACAGGTTTTATGGACTCCCCTCTTTGAATTAACTTTGGAGTTCTGTATTCTTGTAAATACCTTTTTTTCATACTGGTGGGACAAACAGAATTACAGAATGACTGAATATTGGATGCAAGCAAAGAGCAGAAAAAATAAACCCCCTTAATTCTATTGACAGTGATTGTAGGTGGTGCATAAAACAAATCTTATTATGTCCCTTTTATTTTTACTATGCCACTTTATTTTGTATAATTGTGGATGCATTGTTATGTATTGATACCATTTTTTGTGGTTTTTGGTGATAGACAGGGAAATCATAAATTAAAATGGGCAATAGATTAATTTTTTTTATTAGAATATAAATAGACCATGAATTTAATTAAAAATCTCCACAAAGTATCCCTGTTCTCACCTTTTCAGATACTATAAAAACAATACTTACATTACATTAAGTTCTGTGCCCGAGTTTTTGATTCCAGCCACAACAGTATCTATCTGATCATCTCCAAATTCTCCCCCTAAGTCAGACAACAGGATCAATCTCTTCATACAGAATCCTTTCTTTCCTCTAAAATGTAAATCATAAGTAATAAACAGCTGCCCATAGGAATTACAATACTCTCACATAAGTATGAGTTATATCTTTGATATAATTTTTAACTCAAGTGACTCGACTGATAATGATTTTTCACAGTTGAGGAGAGTAAGAACAAGATGATGTCTTAAGCCAAACTCATTGACTTGCTTAGGAAAATCAATAGAATATCTAAGGTTTCTCAATCCTAAGAAATTTGGTACTTTTTGATGAGCTTTTATTAGCTGAGAAACCTTCTCCTGTTTTAAAAACAATTAATAATATCCGTATATAATAATTTTACCAAAAAGAACCAGATGCTCCGCAGGGCGTAGCTTTATACGACCGCAGAGGTTGAACCCTTAACGGTTGGGGCAAGTACGGACACAACATTCAAGCTTGATTCAGCTCTAAATTTGGATTGTGATTAAATAGTTGACACAGCATAGGTTTCTGACACAGAATGAATGTGTTCTAATGAACTTAAAATTTTTGTTTTCTCTTTGAGCAATTCACTATGCTGTTGAATATTAATCCTCTCCAAAAAATGTTTGAAGAAATTTTCTTTTTATTTATGAAATTTCAAATGAGAAAATTGAACCCAATTTTTTTAATCACATCCCCCTTTCCCTTATTCCAAAACTAATCTCAATTAAAATTTCTAATGGAGTTTGCAACAATAACTACTCATTTAAATACATCATAAAATATTAAGATGTAAAAAAAAAAACTGCTTGTTATCACTGAATGGTAAAGATTATTTTAATTTATCAGTTGGTAGTAAAAAGTGAATATACATTGTATATTGTATATAACAAAGATTTAAGTTGATTCTGGACAAAGAAAGATAACTCCAATTAAAAAAAAATCTTGCAATTGCACAATATTGTGCAATTAGATCTTTCTTTCTTACTATTCTGGACAAAGATAGATAACTCTAATTAAAAAAAATATTGCTATTCAATTGGATATTTCTTGCCATTGTACAATACTGTGCAATTGAAAAGACTTGCTATTGCACTATACTTAATATAACAATTTTAGATCCTGATTTGGACCAACTTGAAAACTGGGTCCATAATCAAAAATCTAAGTACATGTTTGGATTCAGCATATCAAAGAACCCCAAGATTTCAATTTTTGTTTAAATCAAACTAAGTTTAATTTTGGACCCTTTGGACTTTAATGTAGACCAATTTGAAAACAGGACCAAAAATGAAGAATCTACATACACAGTTAGATTTGGCATATCAAAGAACCCCATTTATTCAATTTTTCATGAAATCAAACAAAGTTTAATTTTGGACCCCGATTTGGACCAACTTGAAAATTGGGCCAATAATCAAGAATCTAAGTACATTTTTAGATTAAGCATATCAAAAAACCCAACCGATTCATTTTTTGTCAAAATCAAACTAAGTTTAATTTTGGACCCTTTGGACCTTAATGTAGACCAATTTGAAAACGGGACCAAAAGTTAAGAATTTACATACACAGTTTGATTCGGCATATCAAAGAACCCCAATTATTCAATTTTGATGAAATCAAACAAAGTTTAATTTTGGACCCTTTGGGCCCCTTATTCCTAAACTGTTGGGACCAAACTCCCAAAATCAATACCAACCTTCCTCTTATGGTCATAAACCTTGTGTTTAAATTTCATAGATTTCTATTTACTTATACTAACGTTATGGTGCGAAACCAAGAAAAATGCTTATTTGGGTCCCTTTTTGGCCCCTAATTCCTAAACTGTTGGGACCTAAACTGCCAAAAACAATACCAACCTTCCTTTTGTGGTCATAAACATTGTGTTTAAATTTCATTGATTTCTATTAACTTAAACTAAAGTTATTGTGCGAAAACCAAGAATAATGCTTATTTGGGCCTTTTTTTTGCCCCTAATTCCTAAACTGTTGAAACCAAAACTCCCAAAATCAATCCCAACCTTTCTTTTGTGGTCATAAACCTTGTGTTAAAATTTCATAGATTTCTATTCACTTTTACTAAAGTTAGAGTGCGAAAACTAAAAGTATTTGGACGACGACGACGACGACGCCAACGTGATAGCAATATACGACGAAAAATTTTTCAAATTTTGCGGTCGTATAAAAACCAGTCCAATGGCCGTTCTTTACTTTTAAAATTGTGTAATATACATGTTATAGATACTCATGAATCTTCAGGTTGTGTTGACAAATTTGATAAGGCATAAAAGAGATTCATGCAATCTTTTTTTCTTTGCTGTTTTCTTATTTTTTGTGTTATTTGTGGACTTTTGAAATTCAGTAAAACTAATAGACCTGAATTCTGTGTCTTGATAACTTTCTTCAAGTTTACTCACAAGCATACTGGCCCAGAACTGTTGAAATCTGTATTTAATATGCAAAATGTTCTACTACACAGCATGCAGTCCAATAGAACCTGTACAAATTTATACGGATGTGGCTGCATAAAGTTTATCTTTTTTTAATTACTTACTGTGTTGAACTGACAAGATGGTCCAATGCCACAATTAAGGCATCCACAACTAAAGCAAGTTAAGGAAGAGTTTAATTCATTTATGAAATGATGTTTGTTGGGTAAAAAGGATAAAAAATGTAGAAAAAGTTTAAGACTAACTTCAGTGCTCAACATTCTTCTCTCATACATTTCATCATGTATGCTGACGACCAAAAATTGATGAAATAAAAATTGACAAAATTTTATCAAAATAGTATATTTCATAGAATTTTTAAAGAAAGAAAACCAAGAGCACTAAATTTTTAAAAGCAATTAATTTAAAAACAAAGTTAAAATTGAACATAAAAAAAGTGGTATGTTGCTCAGCTATAGATATTTTTTACCAATGATTTGAAGAAAATTTAAGATTAGTAAATGGAGATAACTCAAATAGTCCACATTTTGTATAATAGAAGAAAAATTGCATGCCTGTTTTAAAATTAGGCCATAAAAAATAATAGGTTTGTTTGCCCAAACCCTACCTACCCAGAAAAAAGCTGCCTCATCCAATTCTTTTATTGTCCTGATTTGAAGAAGTTTTTTTTATTCAGATAGATACAAAGACTAATAAACATCTGATACTTCAATTTCTCTTTTTTTTTTTAAAGAAAGAAAATGCCTACCTACCTACTTACTGTCTCAACCTTTGGGTAGAGTTTGGGAAAACCAAAATATTTTTAATTATGGCCTTACCTAAAAGAAGTAATATTTTAACAACTATTTCAAAGTTGTATATTTCATCCAAATAACCATAAAATTCCAGCAAGGAAGGACTGGTTATTCTTTTCAAGTGATGTGTTAAAATAATGATGACAGATTCAACTTTTCAAATCTAATGAAAAATTGAGAAGAAATGAAATGCTTCAATTCATAGCACACAATCCCTAAATAACAAAACCCAAAGCATTTAGCACATGATCTGAACAAGGATACAGTCAGCCGAGACATCTGTAGACTGTATGTTATTCTGTACAGTCTCCAACAATTCAAAGCTGGCCACATCCATCGGCTGGGCAATGGTTATATTCTCATAACATTCTCCGTCAGCCAATGGATTATCTGTATCTGGAGTCCCAAATAATATCAATGCTACCTCATCCTTAGACTCGGAAAACATCTAAAATATTCAAAATCAAATATGACTCATTTTAGAAAATATAAAATATCACTAACTTATTATTTATTATTATTCATGAGATAACACTTTCTGTTGATTTTGTTTGTACATGTATATGGACCATAATTTGCTATTGGGCTCCGTTTCCTATTACTATAGAAAAGTGATAAAATGTGAATTACTGTAAGAAAAGTTGCAACTACATCTAAAGATGCCATTATTTTTATCAACATACAAGTGTATGCTACTCTTCCCTAGAAAAAAAATTAAAATATACGAATTTCAAAGATTCTACAACCGTATTTTTGTGTCGTTTCTTGCCTTACTTTTTGCTTCCGAAGAGCATAACGCTGACTGATTTATAGATAATCATCACCTGCAAATTCGTAACTATTGCTTTCAAATAACAAAGAACATCGACCAATAAGAATAGTGAGAAGAAAATGCCGAGAACTATAAGTATTTATGTAGCAGATGTAAGAACAGTGGCGTGACTTTTGTGTCCGATTTCTTAACGCAATTTTTAGATGATGTAATCTGCTTTGTTGTAATAGAATTCTTAAAAACAATATGCAAATATGAACTCTCGCGAGACAATCAAACAGGTAAATCAGAGATGATTTACATTCTTGTTTTGATCTTTGTAATAATTAAGTAAGAAAATTACGTTGTCGTTAGTATGCGTTACATTTCACA
Organism: Mytilus trossulus; assembly: GCF_036588685.1. Classification (NCBI taxonomy): domain Eukaryota; kingdom Metazoa; phylum Mollusca; class Bivalvia; order Mytilida; family Mytilidae; genus Mytilus; species Mytilus trossulus. Next base: position 352,551 of record NW_026963310.1, read on the forward strand.
CGAAACAGAAGTCCAGTTATTTATTAAAATTGTTTTTGTCCTTAAGTTCTAACCATTTCCGGTCATACGTGAAACATGTGACTAACATGTGATAACGCCATAACGGCCGGATGTACGAAATACTAGGTCTAAACATTGTTTTTGTTTCCAACGGGATGTTAGCAAATATAATCTGTAGACTTGTTTCGTCTTGTTTAAAAGAGGAAAATACAATTGTCAAAGAGATTGCGCCGGTGGTCTGTTATTTTTCCTATGTGCATAATGTTACATACGATCCTGTGTGAAAATAAAAGCCCAATGACTTGACAAAATCGATTTCATATTTGACACACGTTGGAACACACTTCGTTTCCCGATAATGATGTGAAGATTCCTTGGAAAAATCAATCGAAATTACGTCTCTTATCATGGTGCCGATGTTCGTTGGATTGATTTTGCTTCAGCAGTAAATATTACTGGATAATTTTTAGGTGAATAAATATAATTTAATAACAAATACATGTTAATATACCGTTACACTTAGAATGTACAAAGTTGGAATCTTTGTCACAGTTTTTAATTAATATTTTTTATTCATGTTCTGCAAACACTTATCAGAAACGCAATAAACTTGTCAAAGGAGAAGTAAACTTTTACCATGCATGACTTGAAAGGAAGTACTTTATTGATTTTAGCCCACTAAAGTAGGTTAAGGTAAGGTTTGCATGAAACCTGGATTTTTTTCTTAGTGATATTATATCAATATAATACATCAGTTTGTTCAGGGAGGATTACCCAATCATTTAATGAAAAAAAATCGAACATCGCCCGTCCCGTTTTTTCAGGTGAAAAGCTCAAAATTCCGATATTTTACGATTTTTAGGGAAAATTGTATTTGAATTCTTCTGAAATAATAATGTATGCGAGTGACTATTAAAAAATAAAACTAAATAAAACATGCATAAATAATTGTGATCCGTTCATTTATAATAAATTTTAATTAAAAATATCATTAAAAATTCGTAAAAACAAGATTTTTGTATTTTTGGGTTCAAAAAATCCCATTGCCATGGCAACAAAAAGTCAAAAATAACCCTTTTCCGGGTCCACCGTTTTTGTAAAAAACTATCAACGTAAGGAATTATCTATTTGCATTAAAATGAGCTAATAAAATTGGTATGTCCCCGAACTCGTTTTTACGGAAATGGCCGTTATATGTGTATATCTGGTCATTTCGGTAAAACACAAAAACAATTTTTTTTATGATCTGCAAAGAACAAAGTCATCTTTAATAGCATCTTTGTATAAAGAATCATTTTGTCTTGTAACATAATCAATGAGAGAAAACAGTGATTAACTTAGGGATGACATCAAAAGATCAATGTAGAATAAAAAACTTATTTCAAATAGTTTGGGGGTGTGGGGTAAAAGTTGCTGCAAGTTTTGTTAATTTGACATCGATTTTACATAAATCCATATCGGTTAATCAATTTTCCCAAATTAAGTTATGAGGGGGAGGGGAAGGGTCAGTGAACTAACTATGTGAATTTAGTTTTGTTTTAAGCTACATTAAACTTTTGATGTGGTCTTTTAACTTTTATGCCCACAACTATCAGTCGGAAGGGAAGGTGTTTAACTTTCGTCATACTTGTGTATTAATACATGTACAAGACTCTGATTTTGAAGGAAACACTTCTATGCTTTCTGTGCTTCCGTTAGTTTTCTCGTTTGCAATTGTTTTACATTGTCTTATCGGGGCCTTTTATAGTTGACTATGCGGTACGGGCTTTGCTCATTGTTGAAGGCCGTACGGTTACCTATAGTTGTTAATGTGTCATTGGCAATCATACCACATCTTTTTTTCTTATATTCAAACTGTAATATTTTAAATCTTAGAAAAGCATTCAAATTGCCATCAACAAATGTTATTCTAATATGATCAACTATTTATAACGAAGCAGGGGAAAGCCTTGCAGGAGAAAGATAAATTACTGGTATGATTTGTCCAATAACTACACATGATGTTTAGATTTGGGGTCTTTGACCAAACAAACAATCTACATGCTCCTATACATGATGAAAGACGAAACAGACGATGGCCTCGGAATACAAATGACCAGCCGTATATGTATTGTTGATACTTAAATAAAACATGCAGTTATATAGACCTGTAATATGAAAATCGTCCACATTTCAATAAATTAAAATCTTTTCATTGAAGTTCGCAGGAGTAACGGGGCTTTAGTTGAGGAATCCCCATCGTCATTTGGCGATTTGATGTTCGCGAATGCAGTTTTAAGGGAGACAGTAAAACGGAAATTTGCGACTGTCAAATCAAAATTGATTGTGGCTACTCTTCAACCACATTTATGTTATTCCTATTATTATGCATTACAAAAAGAAAAAATAAATGATGGAAGCTTGGAATAAATGGATAATGTGTCCATGGTACACTGATGATGCCCCCTCTTACATAATCACGAAACATTATAAAGCATTCGGTATAAATTTTATAACATTTGGTAAGAGCAAACTAAAGTTGGAGAACAGTACGAAAAATTCAGAAAACGACCTCATAAAATAACTCAGAGCGTCGTCACTACTTTATTATGATCTCTAATATACGGAAAAAGACTAAAAACCTAACAATTTACTGGATGTTATAGTAAGTCCGTGCATGTGTAGAGACACATATAACCATCTTGGTTTTTAGATAAATTGATTCAAAGTTGACTGATATGCATAGAAGTTTTTTTTATTAGAGGTTGTAAAATGTCCAGTGGCAAATACTTCAGGCATGTTTAGGACGACACAATACAATAGTTGTGTCTTAATGCATCCATAAAATAATACTATTAGAACACTCCGTCAGTTGTAAAAGTGATTGATAAAAATAAAATACATTTCGAATGATGTAAATCTGTGGGTTGTGTGCATATTTGCGGAAAAGTTCAACATTCTATCATTCGTAAAAATTATGCAATAAAAATATCGGAGATTATATATATATGAATCATCTAGAAGTAAAACACAAGGCGCATTCTCTAAATTTTTAAACTAAATTGACTAAAAGTATCACAAACATGTGCCGTTTTTCATTCAAGCCTTCGTTTCTATAATTTATATTTATACTGTAAAAAAACATCGGAAACGGCGTGCATCAGACTTACAATTTCAATAAAAATAAAGCTTATCAGTCAGTGAAAAGGCTACCGGGGTTCTTGACGCAGAATATACAAAACTTCTACCTTGTGAAAGAACAAGACGGGGACAAGCCATAAAACACCGATATTAGACCGATTTCTATTGAAACCAGCTTCCCATACATAAGTTTTTTTTTAAAGTTTTATGGCGAGAGACAAGAGAAAGGGGACGGGAGAATGGAGAAAGGTATCCTCTGTCCGACCATTCATAAATCTAGAACTGTAAAAGTGACGACATCAAAATTCAAATCTATTCTGTGGTTTTGTGGCAAAAAGCATTGTGCATAAGTTTTATATCAGTTGGTTGAGGAAGACTAAAGTTAGAGTATGGAAACCAATTTTGTAAAAACGGACGTCACTATGATACGTACATTCGGATCAACGTACAAACAGACAAGAATGTTACTTAATGCCCCCTTTCTACGGCGGGGGCATAAAAATGTGCATTTATGAAATAAAGTAAAATTCGGCGAAACTTCGTGAATTGTTTTTGCACAAAGACATTATGGCTAAACGTGATGTCATATAAATGAAAACTATCAAAACGACGGTCATAACGTTACTCGCACGATTCAAATTTTGATAGAATTACATCAAAATGACGATTTTGAGGTAGGTGTTGTTTTATTTTCGATAATATTGTAGTTATCGAACATTGGTTAATCAAAGCAGCTCAAAATGGCGGGTCCCTCCTTTTTTCAATTATTTGAATTCGAGTTATCTCCCTGTGTACGCAAACCTTACCTTAAAATGTGGAAACCATGTAGATGGTGTACAGGTCACAAGTATCACATTGTGCCTATTTTAAAGATTTTAATTCCAAGTTAAAAGTTTTTTTCTTTACTGGATTTAAAGAATGTTACATTGCCAATGATTTGGAATAAATTGTATATAACTGGAATATCAAAACCAAATATAAATACATTTTTTTGGCTTAAACATCAAGATACAACGATTATGGTATCCTGTATCAATGAAGAAAATATGGAAAATTCTGAATAAATTGTACTAATTGGCAAAATTTCTTTAAAAATTACCAATTGGAGGGCAGCAAGCCAACAACCGATTGTCCAATTCATCTGAAAATTTCAGGGCAGATAGATATTGACCTGATAAACATTTTTATCCCATGTCAAATTTCCTCAAAATGCTTTGGTTTTTGAGTTATAAGCCAAAAACTGCATTTTACCCCTATGTTCTATTTTTAGCCGTGGTGGCCATCTTGGTTGGTTGACCGGGTCACGCCACACATTTTTTAAACTAGATACCCAAAAGATGATTGTGGCCAAGTTTAGAATAATTTGGCTCAGTAGTTTCAGAGGAGAAGATTTTTGTAAAAGATTACTTAGATTTATGAATAATGGTTAAAAATAAAGGGCAATAACTCCTAAAGGGGTCAACTGACCATTTCGGTCATTTGACTTATTTGTAAATCTAACTTTGCTGAACATTATTACTGTTTACAGTTTATCTCTATCTATAATAATATTCAAGATAATAACCAAAAACAGCAAAATTTCCTCAAAATTACCAATTCAGGGGCAGCAACCCAACAACAGGTTAACCGATTCATCTGAAAATTTCAGGGCAGATAGATCTTGACCTGATAAACATTTATACCCCATGTCAGATTTCCTCTAAATGCTTTGATTTTTGAGTTATAAGCCAAAAACTGCATTTTACCCCTATGTTCTATTTTTAGCCGTGGCGGCCATCTTGGTTGGATGACCGGGTCACGCCACACATTTTTTAAACTAGATACCCCAATGATGATTGTGGCCAAGTTTGGTTTGATTTGGCCCAGTAGTTTCAGAGGAGAAGATTTTTGTAAAAGCTAACGCCGGACGACGACGGACGATGGACGCCAGACGCCGGACGCCAAGTGATGAGAAAAGCTCACTTGGCCCTTTGGGCCAGGTGAGCTAAAAAAGGATACAAAAAGAAACCAAAGGCCGTATACCAAATTAAGCTCCATATATAAATTAACCACACATTTAAATGTTTAATAAAGTACAAATTTGCAATAGGAATGTATGCAGACTTTGGCAAAACCATAAAATTAAATATCCATGAAAATTGTATCATCCCTTATCCAAAAAATAGGTATCCTGGTTGCGCAATACTAAATGAATACCCAGTATACATGTGCTCTGATCTTGCTTTTGCTCACTACAAAATATTCTTCAATATGTAATTTTCTATTTGAATATGCTTTGTGTTTTTATAAATCTTCAGTATACCTTTCTCTGCAGAATCCTTGTGATGGCATCAATAGCGGTCTGTAAAAATGTCTCCTCTCCGGGTGGGGCATTATTCATGGAGGGTCCAACATCTAAAACTATAGCAATGGCTTCCTACAACACAAACTATAATTTTTATTGTTAAAATTTAAACAAAATAAATTTTAAAACCCGTTAGCATACTATGGTAATGTAAGCTGTACAGCTTAACTCAACTGATCTGAGTTAAAACTGAAAGTAGGCAGTGTATTTTTTATTTTAAATAGCAGTGTCTGCGCGTACCCACATGCAGGTATGTATAGTAAAATTGACATTCATGGGCTACGCGTACCCACATCCGTTTTTTTTTAAATGCCATAGGATCAGGAATATATACAGAATTTGTCGCAATTAGTGAATAAATTGATTAAAACTATACTCAAAGTTTTATAAATATTTAAAAATAGGTAAGTGAACAGTTTTTATTTCAGTTAATAAATATTCTTAAAATTGAAAAGAGTGATATACATTATTTTCGTAATTGATCTATTTCCAGTATTATGTAATATTTATCATCATGAACATGGATGATTTTACAGTACTCACTGATCATTTGTTTCTTTAACATGTACCTAAACTAAACACGTTTTGCAATTACTTTTTTTTGTTTGTTGGATTTCAACTTTGTGTTGTATTATTTTCCCTTTGTCCACGGGCAACCTAGACAAAAATAATTACTTTTCTGTTTGTTAAAATTTACTGTTCAGGCATGGCATTTCCACACACCTGACACAGGTTCCCGTAAAATTTTGACGTCATAAAACAAAATATCTGACACCACAATGCAAAAGATCGTCAAAAGTTCAAGCGGCCAGGTCAGCCGGGATTTAGCGATAACGTGCCTGATTTGAACTGATACCGACTCATAAATTTTACTTGCTTACTCATCGAAACTTTTTCAATCCATGTGAATGTCAACTATCTATATGTTATAGAAGCTCAAGCATATGAATAGTCGACCATCCCATGGATAAATAAAAAGTACCTGTGAGTGTGACTGTGTGTTTACTTTTCCAAAATAAACTTGAATTTATAAGTTGTAAACTATGCATGGTTATTGCAATATTTGTTTTTCATGTTTTATGTTGGTTGATAAGAATATTTAGCATTATTTCAATGAGTGACAAATTCTTATAACTTTAACAAAAGAGAAGATTGCATTTATATTATGTTGACAACCTTATTTGCCGCCATGATCAAAATGTGCACTTCCGGTAGGGGTGTTTAGAACCCTAGTTGGGGACCCGTTCCTGATCGTTCCTATTTATCTGGCATAGCTTGTGGCTGTTTATCAATTTGACCAATTATAATTATAGTTTATGCACTCTGTTTCAAATATGTGAAGACATATACTCGACATAATTTTTTTTCATTCATGAGATCAACATAAACGAATGTAAATTACCTCAATTACGAATCGACCAGGTACGAAACGACTAATATTAAAATCTATTTTGAGACGGTCCATTCGGACCCGGATAACAGACACTCCACCGCTGAAGGATCTGAGAGCAAGATGTCACAAGAGAATGTTACCCCAGATTTGGCAAGAGAAAGATCGAAAGCTACATTCGATGTTGAGAATTTAGCAGAATTTATGATAGGAGGTCGTGACAGGTTGAAAAGGAAAAGATTTTTACGTAAGTTTGTTTAGTGATTTTAGGAAAAGCCAATGCCAATGGCAAAGGTCATTAAATAGAACATAGTACATGACATTACATATGAAGGCTTGATCAAAGGCTAGGTAGAACGTGACATGACTTACAAGTTGATTTCAAGCCCAAATGAAGCATAAAGCATAACAGATTTATTTAAAGTCGGTTATACTTATAACAATACAACATAAGCTCTGAAATATTTGATTGTTATATATTCTGTTATTTTGTTTCTGTTTTTTTTTTTGTAATACATGTATATGTATGTATGATGTATTAGTCCATGTAGTTCAAATAGTTATGTAACTTATGATGTCTTGAAAGGCTATTACACTTTTTCTTCTTTAAGGCCTTCATGTAGGAGGGGGAATAGGAGGGGTGCTGATCTCGAAATCCCGGTCTTAAAAACATGAAATCCCAGAGTTCCCGAAAATTAAAAAAAGAATTCCAGGATCCCGAAAGGGTCAATACCAAAATCTTGAAAACACCCGATCCTGGAGTCCCAATAAAGGTCCTATCCCCCCTCATGTAAATAAACCGACAGAAAGTCACAGGATAAAAAGTCACAGGACATAAAGTCACAAATTTGGTTGGACAAAAAGCAATGTCAAAGTTGGTCCTGTCATTATCAGAGTTGGTTATACACGTTTTCTAAAGTTTTTTACTTATTTTTATAAAAAAAATTCTTAAATCTATTTATCAAATGATAAAATCTTATTATATATATTTCAAATTTCAGAAAAATATTTTGAGAAATAAAAGAGAAATTACCAATTTCATCTGGTCCGGTCATTGTTGAGGTTGGTCCTGTCAGCCAGCAATGGTCATGTTACGTTTTCGAGTTTTTTGAAAATAAATCTATATTTTTTATAAAATTTTGGTGTCAAAATATGGCATACCATTTTATATTTCAAATCTGACAGAATAGACCACTTTCGAGTTCATCCGTCACCGGAAAAAACTCGTCAATTATACGCGCCTTTATGACGTCATTAACCAGATAGAGGGGGTCGCCTGTATCCCTGCACTATTTACATTCATCAAGTGTCTTAGTGATCGTCATTGTGCAGGATTAACCAGAAATAATGGTTGTTCTGTAGGTACTAACTTAATGACAATTCCCTAATGACAGCAAGGCTGATTGTTAATTTTGAGAATTCAATTTGTCGAATAATTCGTACAATATAGAATTATAGTTTTCCAACCACTCGCTCAACATTGGAACGGAAGTGACGACGCCCCTAAACGCACAAATGACGGTGATAAAGGCGCGTATAATTGATGAGTTTTTTCCGGTGACGGATGAACTCGAAAGTGGTCTATTCCTTTGAAAAATACGAAAGTTATTGGCATTTTGATTTGGTCCTGTCATTCTCGATGTTGGTCCTGTCATTATCAGAATTGGTCATGTCACGTTTTCTAAAGTTTCTTACAAAATTTTTTCTTTTTTTTTCTCAAATCTATTTATCAAATGATGAAATCTTATTATATTTAAAATTTGAGATCAATCCTTTAAGAAATGAAAAAGTTATTAGCATTTTTCATTTCGTCCTGTCATTCTGTCCTGTCATTCGGTCCAGTCATTAGTGTAACCCACACTGGACAAAAAGTTACAAATAATATGTTGACATTTGTTTGAATATGATAAGAGGAATACATTGTATCTTGAAATATTTACTTTTTAATATATATATTCATATAAAAGTTAATCAAATGTGTCATCTTACTTGAAAAATGAAGATTTTTTTAATTTTAATCATGCAAAAGAAAGATTTCTTGGCACCATGAAGCCATTTAAATGCCAAGCCACTTTGACATTTTGTTTTTTTATGCCCCACCTACAGAATGTGATGTTTTGTGATCATTCCATTCGAAGGTGTTATATTTATCTTTTCCTTTACTAGTAGGTTAATGAAATCATAACAGTGTGTACTGGGTGGTCATTATCTCATAAGCGACTTTGATACAACTACCAAACTGATGAATATGCATGACTATAGATAATAACAGCATGTGAAAATTCAAGAAAGTTTGGTCAAATAAGGTGAAGTAATCTATACATATGTGGGTAGAAAAAAACGTTGTATGTGTTTCAAATAGTCCCTGTTTAATATCAAAATTTGAAAGTTTTGGTAAGTCACAGATAAAATGAATGAATATGTTGACATTGTTGTAGCGCTTTTGCTCATGAACAGTCACCATTAATTGGCCAGGATTTTTTTGTAGAGAACATTGCTATCCAAGATCCCTTTTTCAAGAAACAGAAGTCCTGGGCCTTCTGTAGTGTAGAAGAACAGTATGATATGGGATTATCTAAAAGTATCTACATACAGAAAAAACTCCAAGAAATGGGGATTACAGACATGCAAGAGGCCTTTTATTATAGAGAGTAAGTAATCAAGGTACTATCGTAAAGTATCTACATACATGACCGGTGCATTATGTTTGCGCGCATTACCATTACATTTGCGCGCAAAAATCATTACGTTTGCGTGCAGCTTTTGATTACGTTTGCGCGCATTTTTTTTGACATGTAAACTCAGGTAAAATACATGTAATAGTACTTATCTATTTATTAATTTGTTTAATTATTAACAAGTATATGTACCCGTTTCGTAAGTCTAAGTCCTCTGTTCACCAACGAGGAGGTGAAAGTGTGAATTCGAGCAGTATAACTCCGTTTTATTATGCACATGCACGCGCACTATTCCAAATAGTAGAAATATGTACATATATGATTCCTTTTTGTTTGTTTTCAATTCTAAGACATCCATTGTGTTGTGAGCGCCATCTCTTGACTTTGGTAGAGTTTGGGTATTCCTTGTTCCTTTTTCGGTAGATAGCCATGGTCAAACTCTTCTTGTCTTTTTTCAATATTTTTTCTTCTTCTGAATGAAGTTACATGTATGCCTTAAGCTAAAACGAGGATTATCATGATCACTTTATTCTTAGTTTTAGAATTCTATATGAACAACATATTATTTTAATTAACAAATATTTTCAAAATTAATAATCAAAGTCTCATTTATCATGAAAATAAAAAAAGATATAGTCATTTATAATTAAATTTAATATTTATTTATATTTTTACCTGAGTTTACCTGTAAAATGAATGCGCGCAATTGTAATCAAAAGCTGCGCGCAAGCGTAAAACTTTTTAATCCCCAAATGCGTGCAAACGTAGTGCGCCCTACATGACATACGAGAAAACTTCAGCATGTTTATGACATGTGTATTACAGACATGCAAGAGGCCTTTTATTATAGAGAGTAAGCTAGTAATTGAGGGATTATAATATCCTTACATAGGAAGCTAACAAATAAAATAAATATTATATACAACAACAGATGGTACATGATAACTGCTGAATTACTAGCTCCTGATTTGGGACAGGCACATTAGAAGGCAAATGGTTAAACATGTTTGTGGGTGCCCAACCCACCCCTTAGCCTGGGAGAGTAGTGTAACAAACACAACAGTGGGTGCCCAACCCACCCCTTAGCCTGGGAGAGTAGTGTAACAAACACAACAGTGGGTGCCCAACCCACCCCTTAGCCTGGGAGAGTAGTGTAACAAACACAACAGTGGGTGCCCAACCCACCCCTTAGCCTGGGAGAGTAGTGTAACAAACACAACAGTGGGTGCCCAACCCACCCCTTAGCCTGGGAGAGTAGTGTAACAAACACAACAGTGGGTGCCCAACCCACCCCTTAGCCTGGGAGAGTAGTGTAACAAACACAACATAAGAACAAACTACAAACATCAGTTGTTTTTAAAATAGATTAGACCGTTGGTTTTCCCGTTTGAATGGTTTTGCACTAGTAATTTTGGGGCCCTTTATAGCTTGTTGTTCGGTGTGAGCCAAGGCTCCGTGTTGAAGGCCGTACTTTAACCTATAATGGTTTACTTTTTAAATTTGGATGGAGAGTTGTCTCATTGGCACTCACACCACATCTTCCTATATCTATTGATCGACACAAAACGTATAAAAACAATTAAAAAACCTAGGACACTAGCTGCTGTTCTGAGTAAACTTAAGTCAGACTGTCTAATGCGATTTAAAATTAAAAAACTTCCAGTACTAAATAAATCATGTATCCAGGACTATAAATGTATCAATCAGTACACAGGTTAACATCCAATAGAATTGTATAATGAATTATGAGAAAAAACCCAAATGTGCAATGCCAAAATATAAACCATGATTTAAAGAACTTGTTAAAATTCAAAAATGAAACTATTTTGAGCAGTTCTATCAGTAATTCTAGTTGATCATATTAATTCATTCAAAGCATAAAGGGTGACAAGTGTATCATGCGCTCATCACCAATTAAGCTCTTTACTTGTGTGTTCTATTATAATGATGGATAAAAAGAATCAGACCACAACACAACAAAGAACAAGTATCAGTGCTTCTTTAATTTTAAGCCTTTAAACATTGTTAAAACAATGTAATTTAATTAAGAAATAATTCATGGGGGCTTTAATATATTGTGATTTACCACGAGTTGGCCCTTTATGACAAACATTTTACCCTGAGCAATAGCGAGGGGTAAAATATAGGCATAAAGGGACAACCCGTGGTAAAATCTAGATATATTCAATCCCCTATGAATTATTTCGATTCTAATAGGACAAATATGGCAATTACTTTGGATCGAAGCGCTCTAGGTGGAGGCTGATATTTGCCGTTCCCATAAATAAACGTACTACCAAATTGGCGTAAAAGAATGGAACAAACTGAATAACTATTTACAATAACGTATTTAGATAGTTTTGGGTATATTCAATAACAATTTACCATATATATGTCTTATATGTTAAAAATTTTTTTTTAGCAACGTTTGTTTTTGTTATATTGTTGTGATGATTTTCGGCTTCACAAGTGTGTATTTTCCGGTATAATGCTTATATTCTTACGTCATCGTTCTATGACGCTGGGAAACTCATTCATACGAGTACGATCAGAACAACCCAGGAAATATATTCATATTTTACCACGGGTATGTACTCAAAGCATTAGAAGGACGTCATGTTAGAATTTTGGATATAAAATAACACTCTAGAATAACCTGCTATGCGCATTATTCAGTGTGCACCACATTTTTGATTTATTTTTTCAAAGAAAGAAAAAATATTGCAGTCATTCCATATATATTTATTCTTAGGGTCTGATTTATTTTAAAATATAATATATGCTGACAGGAATCTAAACTTTTACATGTTTTACATGCTATATAACATTTAGTTTATTCTTAGGTATGATGACATCATGTAATACATGCTCAGAGAAAAGTCTTTATAATATTTGCTTTATTTGTTTCAGCCACAGCAGATAAGACTTTACACTGTTAAAAAAGGATCTTTCTTTTCTTGTAAAATATTTTGCTCAATTAAATCATGTATATGTTCTATTATGCATAAATTGTAAACATGGTCAAAGCATGTCATAGTCCAGTGAAGGGCCTACATTTTATTTGGCTGGGGCTCAGGAAATTTGGGATAAGAACTCTTTTTTTTGGAAGCAAATAAATGAAAATAATTGTAAATATAAATTTTCATGACACAAATCTACGTTTAAAATTAATCTGCATAGCAACAGATGCAAACACATATACTGTCTGCAAAAAAATCCTCCTGGGCTTTATAGAAAATAAAGTTGTGGGCCTTTAGGCTTCTATTTCATCTTGTTTCTTTTTAGACCAGCCATGTCACATGAGAACAGTCCTCTTGACCTCCATTATGGCATGTTTATCCCTACTATTGATAAACAAGGAACTCCAGAACAGAAGCAAAAATGGCTGCATTTATCTGAAAGCTTACAAATAGTGGGAACTTATGCCCAAACAGAATTGGGACACGGTTGGTTCTCAAGTTTGAATTTTTGTCTCCCCTGCACATGTACAGTTTATTTGGATGTACCTGTGTTCTCCAACATATGCTAGTTCAAATCTATTGATTGTTTGTTTGTAGATGTGTTCTACTTTGTGCAAGTTTATACCTTTTTTTTGTTTGTTTGTATGTGTGTTCTACCTTATGCTCAGTTCAGATCTATTGTTTGTTTGTTTGTATGTGTGGTCTACCTCATGCTAGTTCAAATCTATTGCTTGTTCTTTGTAGGTGTGTTCTACAACATACTAGTACACCTTTAGATTTACATTTCCAAGCATTCATACCTACAATTGAAAAACAGTGCACAAATCAACAAAAAGATAGGTGGCTTCAGAAATCACAAGAACTGAAAATTATCGGAGCATATGCTCAAACTGAGCTTGGACATGGTAATTTTGCAATTGTCTATGATTGTGAAATGCTGGTGTGGTGGTGGTGCTTTCCTTTCCAGTACACAAAAATTTGTTTTTATTTCACTGTTGGAGGGTCCTATATTTCAAGGAGGAGGGTCCTATATCTGAAGGAAAAGGTTCCTTCCTTTAGATGTCAAGAGAGAGGGTCTTCATTTTGAAAGAGGGTGGGTCTTGTAATACAAGAGGAAGGTACTATGTTTCAAGGTAAGGGTTCCTATACTGTAAGGGGATGGTCCTATATTTTAAAAGGGAGAAAAATACATTGAGATTTCAATTTTCAATTTTTTGTTGTTGTAATATTAATATCTTATAACAGAGAGACCTAGCATTTGAGAACACTTGAGCTCAATGTCTTCCCAGATACAATTCCAGGATAAACTTTACAGAAAGTAAAACTGGTGGAGACTATTCAAATGGGGCATTATAAAACAATAAGTTAAAATTAATGTTCAAATTTTGCCTTATGTGTATAGCTATAGGTTTATGGGGGGTGGGGTAGGAGGGGTCCTGATCTCGAAATCTTGAGCTTAAAAACAGGAAATCCAGCGGTCCCGTATTTAAATAAATCAAAATCCCATGCCATTCCATAACTCTAAAAAAGAATAAAAGGATCCTGAAAGGGTCAATCCCAAAATCCTTAACTTAAAAACACCCGATCCCAATGTCCTGACAAAGGTCCTATCCCCCCTCAGTGATGCAGTAGCACATCAGACTACTAACACGACTAACACAAAGGTTCCTGGTTTGATTCCTGTGCCGGTGAACATTTCAGGGACTGAATGCTTTACTTGCCCTTAACACCATTTGCAAGTATGGTCTTGAGAAACAATGATAGTTTGTCAGAAGGGGATGATAAATGGCTGACCTGTTATTTTATGGCGAGCCATATCTCTTGTACGTAAAAGACATACTTGTAGATTTTGAAAAAGAGCAGGCTAATGCAGTAATGCCAATACAAGGAAGCACTCACTTTGCAAAGTGGAAAGGCCAATTTAAGGGATTAATATAAGTTGCAATAACTTGTTTTTCAATCCACTATAAATAGATATTTTTAAACTACTAGTAACACAAAGTGATGCTTTAAGTACAATCATGACAATAGGTGCCTGGGGACTTACATTTGATGCCCCCTATTCCAAATGGAGAATAAGGAGCATCATATGTAAGCTACTGTTATTGTAAATTTGTATTAATAAGAGCAAAGATCAAATTAAATAAATGAAAATTAGTGAAGGTGTAAAGTAAAGAAATACTTAAAAAAAAAAGTATATATAAAAGAATAAGTACGTACATTCCCAAGCACATGTGATATATAGATATAAGAAGATGTGGTGTGAGTGCCAATGAGACAACTCTCCATCCAAGTAAGAATTTAAAAAGTAAACCATTATAGGTTAAAGTACGGCCTTCAACACGGAGCCTTGGCTCACACCCAACAACAAGCTATAAAGGGCCCCAAAATTCTAGTGTAAAACCATTCAAACGGGAAAACCAACGGTCTAATCTATATAAACAGGCTTTTAGATATATGATTGAGCCCACTTATTAAGTTTTGAAATGTCTACTAGTGTCAATAGACTAACACATTTGTATTTCATGTACTGTAAATTCAGAAATTATTGCGTGTATTTAATATAACGATTTTGTCATTTTAGACTTAAATGCGATTTTATTTTTTTACAATTTTGAGAAAAATCCTGTTAAATTCATATAAAATATCTCGGCCTTCCGTTTAAATTATTGCGTTTACAACTCGCATTTTTCACAATAATAAAAACCTCGCAATAATTTCTGAATTTACAGTAATTAGGGGCCAGCTAAAGCCAGCCTTTGGGTGCATGATTTTCTTGCTGTGTTAAGACCTTTGGGTGGCCTTGGTCTGTTTTCTGCTCTTTGGTCAGGCTGTTGTCTATTTGACACCTTTCCCGTTTCAATTCTCAATTTTTAGTAGTCATGTTGAATTTTTTTTATGACCAGTTTTTGTGTACTCAAATAGCTTTAGCTTTCCAGGCAGAAATTAGCTTTTGCCATCAGCATTTTTATAGCTCATTGTAGATGTCCAGCTTTAATAATTATATTTGTAATTGTCAGCTTAGTGATGCCTCTATTATTGAGTTTTATTCAGCTTCTCACATACATATTAAAAATGTCCTCTCATTGTAGATGTGCAGCTACACATGAAAATAGTCCACTTGACCTACACTATGCTATGTTTTTTTCATTACAGATGTGCATCTGCACATGACAATAGTCCTTTAGGTCTATATTATGCTATATGTTTATCATTACAGATGTGCAGCTGCACATGAAAATAGTCCTCTGGGTCTATTCAATGCTATGATTGATTTTATCATTGTAGATGTGAAGCTTGTCACATGGAAATAGTCCTTTGGGTCTATACAATACTATATTTTTATCATTACAGATGTGCAGCTGCACATGAAAATAGTCCTCTTGGTCTACACTATGCTATGTTTTTGCCAACAATCAATAAACAAGCTACACCTGAACAAAAAAAGAAATGGTTGCCTCTAGCGGAAAGTTATAAAATGATCGGCACTTATGCACAGACAGAACTCGGACATGGTAATAATCAAAACCTTGTGATCTTTTATTTCTATGATGATATCATAACTTTGATGTAGCTAGGAATAAATATTTATTCATTATAGTGTACCTTTTTAAACGAATTGAAGGTCTATCTGATTATTTTCTTCTTGTGTTAGTTATTTTAGGGAGATAATATGAATTTGGTTTTAAAGTCACATGGGGCAATCATTATGTATGAATTTTTGTAGAAACAATTAATATAATATCATCTTTTATTATGTCTTTTGACTGTAGAGGTACTGCTAGCCATTTGATTATCTGAGACTCTTTGAAATATTTTCCCCTTTTACCTTATATGTTTTTGTTGTTAATTATCTCCCCTAGAACTATCAGCGGTATCTCTCCCATAAAGCCTACAACAGTAACAATGATTATCTCCCCTAGAACTAGTAGTGAGATATCTCCCTTAAAGTCTACTATAGTGACTGAGTATCTCCCCCTAGAACTATCAGTGGTATCTCTCCCATAAAGCCTACTACAGTGCCAATGATTATCTCCCCTAGAACTAGCAGTGATATATCTCCATTAAAACCTACTTTAGTGACAATGATTATATCCCCTAGAACTAGCAGTGATATATCTCCATTAAAACCTACTTTAGTGACAATGATTATATCCCCTAGAACAAGCAGTGATATATCTAGAACTAGCAGTGATATATCTCCATTAAAACCTACTTTAGTGACAATGATTATATCCCCTAGAACTAGCAGTGATATATCTCCATTAAAACCTACTTTAGTGACAATGATTATATCCCCTAGAACAAGCAGTGATATATCTCCATTAAAACCTACTTTAGTGACAATGATTATATCCCCTAGAACTAGCAGTGATATATCTCCATTAAAACCTACTTTAGTGACAATGATTATATCCCCTAGAACTAGCAGTGATATATCTCCATTAAAACCTACTTTAGTGACAATGATTATATCCCCTAGAACAAGCAGTGATATATCTCCATTAAAACCTACTTTAGTGACAATGATTATATCCCCTAGAACAAGCAGTGATATATCTCCATTAAAACCTACTTTAGTGACAATGATTATATCCCCTAGAACAAGCAGTGATATATCTCCATTAAAACCTACTTTAGTGACAATGATTATATCCCCTAGAACAAGCAGTGATATATCTCCATTAAAACCTACTTTAGTGACAATGATTATATCCCCTAGAACTAGCAGTGATATATCTCCATTAAAACCTACTTTAGTGACAATGATTATATCCCCTAGAACTAGCAGTGATATATCTCCATTAAAACCTACTTTAGTGACAATGATTATATCCCCTAGAACTAGCAGTGATATATCTCCATTAAAACCTACTTTAGTGACAATGATTATATCCCCTAGAACTAGCAGTGATATATCTCCATTAAAACCTACTTTAGTGACAATGATTATATCCCCTAGAACTAGCAGTGATATATCTCCATTAAAACCTACTTTAGTGACAATGATTATATCCCCTAGAACTAGCAGTGATATATCTCCATTAAAACCTACTTTAGTGACAATGATTATATCCCCTAGAACTAGCAGTGATATATCTCCATTAAAACCTACTTTAGTGACAATGATTATATCCCCTAGAACAAGCAGTGACATATCTCCATTAAAACCTACTTTAGTGACAATGATTATATCCCCTAGAACTAGCAGTGATATATCTCCATTAAAACCTACTTTAGTGACAATGATTATATCCCCTAGAACTAGCAGTGATATATCTCCATTAAAACCTACTTTAGTGACAATGATTATATCCCCTAGAACTAGCAGTGATATATCTCCATTAAAACCTACTTTAGTGACAATGATTATATCCCCTAGAACAAGCAGTGATATATCTAGAACTAGCAGTGATATATCTCCATTAAAACCTACTTTAGTGACAATGATTATATCCCCTAGAACTAGCAGTGATATATCTCCATTAAAACCTACTTTAGTGACAATGATTATATCCCCTAGAACAAGCAGTGATATATCTCCATTAAAACCTACTTTAGTGACAATGATTATATCCCCTAGAACTAGCAGTGATATATCTCCATTAAAACCTACTTTAGTGACAATGATTATATCCCCTAGAACTAGCAGTGATATATCTCCATTAAAACCTACTTTAGTGACAATGATTATATCCCCTAGAACAAGCAGTGATATATCTCCATTAAAACCTACTTTAGTGACAATGATTATATCCCCTAGAACAAGCAGTGATATATCTACATTAAAACCTACTTTAGTGACAATGATTATATCCCCTAGAACAAGCAGTGATATATCTCCATTAAAACCTACTTTAGTGACAATGATTATATCCCCTAGAACAAGCAGTGATATATCTCCATTAAAACCTACTTTAGTGACAATGATTATATCCCCTAGAACAAGCAGTGATATATCTACATTAAAACCTACTTTAGTGACAATGATTATATCCCCTAGAACAAGCAGTGATATATCTCCATTAAAACCTACTTTAGTGACAATGATTATATCCCCTAGAACTAGCAGTGATATATCTCCATTAAAACCTACTTTAGTGACAATGATTATATCCCCTAGAACAAGCAGTGATATATCTACATTAAAACCTACTTTAGTGACAATGATTATATCCCCTAGAACAAGCAGTGATATATCTCCATTAAAACCTACTTTAGTGACAGTGATTATTTCCCCTAGAACAAGCAGTGATATATCTACATTAAAACCTACTTTAGTGACAGTGATTATTTCCCCTAGAACAAGCAGTGATATATCTACATTAAAACCTACTTTAGTGACAATGATTATATCCCCTAGAACAAGCAGTGATATATCTCCATTAAAACCTACTTTAGTGACAGTGATTATTTCCCCTAGAACAAGCAGTGATATATCTACATTAAAACCTACTTTAGTGACAATGATTATATCCCCTAGAACTAGCAGTGATATATCTCCATTAAAACCTACTTTAGTGACAATGATTATATCCCCTAGAACAAGCAGTGATATATCTCCATTAAAACCTACTTTAGTGACAGTGATTATTTCCCCTAGAACAAGCAGTGATATATCTACATTAAAACCTACTTTAGTGACAATGATTATATCCCCTAGAACAAGCAGTGATATATCTCCATTAAAACCTACTTTAGTGACAGTGATTATTTCCCCTAGAACAAGCAGTGATATATCTACATTAAAACCTACTTTAGTGACAGTGATTATTTCCCCTAGAACAAGTATTGAGACATCTGCCTCACATTCTACTACAGTGACAATGATCATCTTCTCTACAATAAAAAGTGATAATCATTGTATATGTCTCCCTTCAAGTCTACTTCAGTGACAATTATCTTTCATAGTATTTATAAGTACTTAGTGAGATATTTCCACTAGTTGTGAACCAAAAGATTAAAAATAAAGCTCCATTTCCTACCCTCCCTTATTTATTTTGAATGGAATAACCCTTAGATATGCCAATAGAAGTTTTCATCATACATATATGTTCTCCTTAAATCCTACTGTGAAATGCACATATCCCTGTTACACAATGCTGCTTATGTACACATGTTATATATATGCATTAATAAGTTCATCGAATGGAAACTGAAAATCATAACAAATACAGGACAAATCTGCTATCAAAAAGGTGCAATAGTTCATTACTTATATGCACAAGTTATGAAAAGCACTGAAGAGTTCATAAATGAAAAATATGATTTTGAATAAAACAGAATCCAACAACCTTTAAAAACACAAAAATATGCATACTAATTTGATAATTTTCTTAATATGAGTTATTGTAAATAAAGTATTGACATTTAAGGCATCTATTTACATGTTGAATTTTTTACCAACAAATGAAAAAGAGTAAAAAGATACTTGGAGGATCATACCAAAATCTAAAATCATATACTGTACAAACTTGACACTATCATGTCTGTGATAAAATCAAAACAACAGTATGAAAAACAAGAATAATAAATTATTACATAGACAGAAAACTGAAGACTGGACAAATGTAACTGTAGTGCACTTGACTCCAATCTAAATTGACTAGGATTGTCAGTAGTTCCTTCAGGGAACTTCGGCTTCCTTAACCAATATATACTGACCGCCAGAAGATAATTTTTTTATATATTTTCAGGCACATTTATCCGTGGACTGGAAACGACAGCAACATATGATCCAAAAACTAAAGAATTTATTTTGGACAGTCCAACGTTGACATCAAAGAAGTACTGGCCTGGATGTTGTAAGTTTAGATAATATACTGTGAATTCATTTAATTTCATCGGTATCAATTTTCTTAGATTGAGGAATTCTTGCATTTTCATGGATAATTAATTTTGTGGTTTTGTCAAAATCTGTTTCAAAACCATAGCAAATTTGTGATTCGTTGAACATTTAAATTTGTGGTGTACCTAGGTTGTACCCACGAAAACCATGAAAATTGGTATCTCAGGAATAATAATGAATCCACAGTACAAAAAATATGGACTGAATATACAGTGTAACCTGTGTTATCTCATACACTAGGGGACCAGAAAATAATATTGGATTAAGGGCGTAGTCCTTTGTTCAGGGAGATAACTCTTTAAATCAGTTTTGCGTTTGTAAAAGTCAAGTATCATCAATGTATTTTAAGCATTTACCTTAAACAGATTGGAAATAATCTATGTAACCTAGAAGCTTAGAATATATTTATGAAAATGGTTGACACAAGCCTAGTTAGGCATAATTTATGACTTTGAAAATGTGTGGGTTAAAGCAGGATTGTGGAAAACTCATATATCAGATTAGGCAGGTCACACTGTATATCTGAAACTTTGAGACCATGTTGTCTCGATATCCAAATAGCTCTCTCTAGTTTAAGTCCTGTGAGGGAAGAACAAAAATTTGTTGAATTGCAGATTTAACATTGTTGTGTTGATATTTAGAGTTGTTATGAATACATGAATATGATTCTCTGAATAAAGACTAGAAATGGGATGAACGTTAACTTATTCATAAAATTAAAGAACAATTAGAAAAATGTATGTCCTAATAGAGAATAAAAGTGTGAGGAATGTAAGTCTGAATCCTAAAAATTTGACAGACAAAATAAGGAAAATAAATGGGAGGAATTGTAGTTATTTCCTGATACTTGTGAAAGTACTTCTTCCTGTACCAAGTTCGATGTGTTTGAGCTTTTGATTTGCCATTTGATTACGGACTTTCCTTTATGAATTTTTTTCTGAGTATTTTTGTAATTTTGCTTTATAGTCATTTCCTGATATAGAATTAAAATGATTAGAACTTTTTAAAAGTCTTAATTCTGAATCAAA
Source organism: Mytilus trossulus (assembly GCF_036588685.1). Classification (NCBI taxonomy): domain Eukaryota; kingdom Metazoa; phylum Mollusca; class Bivalvia; order Mytilida; family Mytilidae; genus Mytilus; species Mytilus trossulus. The sequence continues at coordinate 373,920 of NW_026963310.1, forward strand.
ATTAAATTATATCATACATTTATATTTTGAAAATCAATTGAAAATGGCTTAGATAATTATTGTATGTTCAGTTATTTGAAAAAATATGAATTATTGCCAGGAGAGGAGGGTTGTTATTTGAGAAGGGGTAGGAGCTGTTCTGATGCCGAGATCTGGGCTTAAAAAACAGGAAATCCTAAGGTCCCGAAATTCCCTGATCCCGAGCGGGTCAATCCCAAAATCTTGAGCTTAAAAACACTTGATCCTGGAATCCTGATAAAGGTCCTATCCCCCCTTATATGAGAGAGACAGCTTTTGTCTAAATTAAAAAAAATATGCTGTAATTGTAAGTTCTTATTTTTGTTAACAATATTCTTACAGTGGGTAAAACTTCCAACCATTGTGTGGTGATGGCGCAACTGTACACTCAGGGAAAAAGTCATGGTCCACACATGTTTATGGTACAGATCAGGAGCATGAAAGACCACTCTGTCTTGCCAGGTAAGTAGAGTTAATTTAGGTTAAAACAGTTACTTCCCCTTACAGATTTCTTTCAATATACACACATGAAAAAATCAGGTTAGTAATTTTAGCTCAACGTTCCGAAGGCTTTTGCCATTACTTGGCGTCTGTTGTCTTCGTCCTTCTGGTGTAAACTATTTGAAACATCTTCTCCTCTGAAACGGCTGAACCAATATCTACCAATGTTTAGCTGAACGATCTTTAGGGTATCTAGAATGAAGCATTTGTTTTATTTTCTGTTTCGTCTAAAAAAATAATGGCCGCCATGGCTTAAAATAGAACATAGCTTGCTTTAAAACTTATGAATCAATTTCAGCAAAACTTAGGCTGAATGAGTTTCAGAATATCCAGTATAAATTTTGAATTTAATTTCCCTGTACGTCAAGAAACATAGCCACTATGACTAAAATAGAGGGTAAAATGCATTTTTTTCGCTTATGAAGAAAATATGACAGATACAAAGAACATAAGACACTCATTATTATATATTGAAAAGCAAAATTATCATGGTGGAAAGATTTTAAGCAAACAATAATGAGTGAGAGATTCAGGCTTGAGAGCCTCCTGTTTATATATCTTATAGCTAGTGCCCCTTTAAATTATTGAGATAATAATTTGGTCTCAATATGCAATAATAAAAACATCGCAATAATTTCTGAATTTACAGAAGTCTTTATTGTTTTTCAGGGATTGAAGTGGGAGTTATTGGAAATAAATTTGGTTATGGTACCAATGATAATGGATTTCTAAGCTTTGATAAACTTAGGATTCCCAGGGAAAATATGTTAATGAGATATTCACAGGTAGGTAGTATTCCCAGGGAAAATAAGTTAATGAGATATTCACAGGTAAGTAGAATTCCCAGGGAAAATATGTTAATGAGATATTCACAGGTAAGTAGGATTCCCAGGGATAATATGTTAATGAGATATTCACAAATATAAAGTGTTAGGTTTCAGGTGTATCATCTGTTGACAGCAAATTTACATTGGAACATTTATATATGCTGACTGATAAAAGAGGGGCGGAAGATATCAGAGGGAAACTCAAACTGATAGATAAAAAATAAACTGACAAGGCCATAGCTTAGAAAGAAAAAGACAAATAATAGTACACTAAATACAACTTAGAAAAATAAAGACTAAGCATCACAAACCCCACCAAAAAATGGGGGTAATCTCAGATTCTCAGGACAGGTAAGCAGATCCTACTCCACAATAAATTATATCAATAAAGTTCTATTTCAATGAAACACCCACATAACTACACAAAACAAAACACATCTAGAGTTTACATGCATTCTTTACAATAGACAAGTATCAAAGCCATATGTCAACAACAGATTGTCATGCATTTATAGAGTTGTTCAATATGTCATTGATTGCCTTGTATTGATTCAATTGTCAGACAATTCTGAATTACTAAAAACAAATCTTTTTAAACAGGTGCATGAAGATGGAACCTATGTTAAACCACAAAATGCCAAGCTTGCCTATGGTTCTATGGTGTTGATAAGATCTTCAATTGTTAGTGATGCTGCACGGGGCTTAGCTCAGGCTTGTGTTATTTCTATACGATACAGTGCTGTTCGTCGACAGACAGAGGCCTACCCAGGGTAAGTTCTGGTCAGGTGCTTGGTACAGGCTTGTGTTATTTCTATACGATACAGTGCTGTTCGCAGACAGACAGAGGCCTACGCAGGGTAAGTTCTACTAGGGTGCTTAGCTCAGGCTTGTGTCATTTCTATACGATACAGTGCTGTTCGTCGACAGACAGAGGCCTACCCAGGGTAAGTTCTACTAGGGTGCTTTGTACAGGCTTGTGTCATTTCTATATGATACAGTGCTGTTCGTCGACAGACAGAGGCCTACCTAGGGTAAGTTCTGGTCAGGTGCTTGGTACAGGCTTGTGTTATTTCTATACGATACAGTGCTGTTCGTAGACAGACAGAGGCCTACCCAGGGTAAGTTCTACTAGGGTGCTTTGTACAGGCTTGTGTCATTTCTATACGATACAGTGCTGTTCGTAGACAGACAGAGGCCTACCCAGGGTAAGTTATGGTCAGGTGCTTGGTACAGGCTTGTGTTATTTCTATACGATACAGTGCTGTTCGTAGACAGACAGAGGCCTACCCAGGGTAAGTTATGGTCAGGTGCTTGGTACAGGCTTGTGTTATTTCTATACGATACAGTGCTGTTCGTAGACAGACAGAGGCCTACCCAGGGTAAGTTATGGTCAGGTGCTTGGTGCAGGCTTGTGTTATTTCTATACGATACAGTGCTGTTCTTAGACAGACAGAGGCCTACCCAGGGTAAGTTCTACTCAGGTGCTTGGTACAGACTTGTGTTATTTCTATACGATACAGTGCTGTATGTAGTCTATAGTCAAGATGCCAACTATACTCTGTGTAAGTTCTGCCTTCAATTAATGTCTTCCATGGACCTGCCATGGTTGAAATAATAATATCATGGTTAAGTGAAAAATTTGTTTTCGATTATTATAAATCAACAATTATAAACAAAACCGTATAAAAAACAGTAGCTTATTTCCAGGGTCTAAATCTAGTGGAAAGTGAGCTTGTGATAGTTAATAGACTACCATACACCTCAAAGTATAGATTATTTCCCTTTGTAACTACTTCCTGTTTCTAATTATAGTGGAGAAGAACCCCAGATATTGGACTACCAGACCCAACAGTATAGATTATTCCCCTTGTTAGCTTCAGCCTATTCCTTACAGCTTGCTGGGAAGTATGTGTTTAATACATACTTGGAAGTAAATGATCAGATAGAAAAAGGAAACTTAGAATCAATGCCAGAGGTATGTATGAGGGGGGGGGGTTCCTTTTTTGAGATGTCAGGATTGATGTTTTTAAGCTCCGGATTTCAGAAGTCTTTTTTTTTAATTTCGATATATGTCGGGATTTAAATTTCTTTAAATTCTGGACCTCAGGATTTCATGTTTTAAAGCCTGTGAGGAATCTGTTATTGATCACCAAGATCACTATATCAACACATTACTATAGATTTATTAATTGAAGCTTTTTCACAAAGTTCTATCTGGCTTATTTGGAGGACATTCAACACAATTGGCAGATAATTTTGGTAGACACCCAAGAGGATTAAACTGCCGAAACAAAGGGAAAATTATACCTTTTGCTTTTTAATTAATTTGAGCTTTGTGTTTTTTATGTGTTTAGCTTCTTACTTTATTAGACTAAACGAGAAACTTACAAAGTACAATTTTGTTCTGATATCTATGGTAACTATATATTTCTATTTTTAGCTCCATGCTTTATCTGCTGGACTAAAAGCTTTCAGTACATATGAGGCATCTGCAGGAATAGAAGTATGTAGAATATGCTGTGGGGGACATGGTTACTCACAAGCCAGTGGCTTACCAAAGATTTATGTCGATGTTGTTCCTGGTTGTACATATGAAGGAGAGAACACAGTCATGATGCTACAGACAGCTAGGTAAGTCAGGTTGCTAGGGAATAGTTGGCAACTTGAGTAACATGTTTAAACTTCTTCTTCAGTTCGGCATCACAGTAATTTTAGAAGTATTTGCCTTATCATTTAGTAGGTATTTTTGCTTCATTGTGCACTTTATTATTACATATTTTATTCTGAGAAATTGAAAAAAGATAGTGGTCTATTGTGGATAGTTGTTTCATTCACCACTAGCTCAGTAATTTTATCTAGGATTTTAACAGTCTAATAAATAATTTAAAAATAGATATAAGGATATATGGTATTATTGCCTTTTAGAAAATTATCTACCAAAGTTCAATTGAAGTGGATGCAATCAATGATAGGCAAATATATGGCCTTCAACAATAAGAAAACCCATATGACAAGAGTCAGCTATAAAAGACCCTGACATGAAATGAATGAAACTATTGAGAAAACTAATGGCCTAATTTATAACAAAACATTTTATAAGAATACAAATATGACAGACATTAACCAATGACTAGTTTTATCATATATTTGTAAAAAGATGTCATGAACCCAATTTTCATCAGATTTTTAAAAAGTCATACTACATGGTATTTAGTCTACACTTTTGCTATCTGAGAAAAGTACAAAAGAAGCATTTAGATTTTAAATAAAACACTTAAGAGAAAATCAATCAAACTAGGAAACCCAAGATATGTAGTAATGTGAAAGAGTGTATGTTCATAGAACTGTTTTTCCTCTTTGAAACTGTCCTTTTTTATTAAGTTTTCAACACAATACCATTTTTCTTTTTTTACAGATATTTAATGAAATGTTACAGTCGTGCTAAACAGGGACAAAAGCTGCCAGGTTTTGTCCAATATATAGGTCAAAATTTGAACAAGAAGTCATGCATGAGTGAAGAAGTTGCCCTTGGATGTCTGGTCATGGCCTATGAACATAGAGCTGCCAGGTAGGTTTCTTGTTTATTATGTTAACACATACAATACTAATTTCTTATTATACCCCATAAAACAAAATTGCATATGATGAAAATGTCTTGCTGTTTTTATACAAAACATTTTTTGGGATCCTATAATGGTATTATGTCGTCGTCGTAATACACATTTGGTTTCCCGACAATTACTTTAGTTGAAGCAAATGAATCTCTATGGAATTTGTTTAGAAATGTTCCATTCCACCAAAGGAGGGTGGGCATTGATTTTGGTGATGATGGTCCCAACCATTTAGGAATTAGGGGCCCAAAAGTGGCCAGATCAAGCATTTTTCTAGTTTCAGGATTATCACTTGTGTGTAAGTTTTTGGGTTGCTCTGAAATTGTACCATAATGTTTAATGTTTTAAAGTAGAAGGTTGGGTTTCATTTTGGGGGTTATGGTTCCAGCAGTTAAGCAAAAAAAATACAAGAAGAAATCTGCAATAGCACAGTATTGCACTATAAATTTGTAAGATCTTTGACCATTTATTTTTTGTCAGAAACCTGTTTTATGTCAAAAACTTGATCACAATCCAAATTCAGACAGTATCAAGCTATAAATTAGTTGCCCCTTTTGTCAGAATGGGAACATGAAGTCCAATGCCTTGTGTGGAGATAGAACCATTTGGAGACTTTCAGGGTTATGTAGGTCACCTCTTGCAAAATTGTTGTTCCTATCTAATAAACCTTTATTTTCCAGCATTTTCCATCCTGATCGACACATATTTAAACACCTATCAATTGATGAATTTGTAATTTGTTCTCATCTTGAATATGCATGAAATATTTACCTCTGGAAGTTAGGCAAACAACAATCAATCAATTGAATCTATTATATGGTGTTTATGATTGATATGATTTATGTTGAGGTTGGTTGAAACATCAGCAATGATTTAATCTATTATATCGTGTTTATGATTGATATGATTTATGTTTTAGGTTGGTTGAAGCAGCAGCAATGAGAATGCAGTCACTTATACAGGGAGGGAAAAAACAACACGAAGCTTGGAATGGAAGTTCTGTACAACTGCTTTGGGCAGCAAAGGTAAATAGAGTAAAGGGACAGAGGCAAGAGGCATCAATGAAGGATCCTCACATGAGTGCTGTCTACAAACTTATTTTCACAGATTTAATATTTCACAATAATTTTTCTTTGAGGCGATATAATTTTGCAATTTTAAATTCAGCTTGATGTAATAATATTAGAAAAGATCCAACTATTAGCAACAATTTATATTCAATTTATTTTTTAAATAAATTACACCTTAAAATTAGATTCTTTAGAGTATAACTTGCAAACATCTGTCTTTTTTTCACTGAAGTATAATTATATTTTGTTTACAGGCCCATTGTCATCTGTTCTGTGTAAAGAACTTTGTAGATGCCATTCAGGCAAAATCTTTATCCTCCAAAACAGCCACCGTAATGAAGTCTGTCTGTCAGTTATATGGTGTTCATGGTATACTGGAAAATCTGGGCGAATTTATGCAGGTAAGGGGACATCTCAAAACATAACAAGTAAGCTTTTGAGGTTGTGCATGTATTGGATCATCTCAAAATACAATATGGAAGCTTTTGAGTGATGTATGTATGTAGTGATATACAGAATAAGATACAAGTCCAGTAAAATGATCAATACTGATTCATTTAGATTGCTGTTCTCTGAAGGTATCATTGCCACTAAAATTATTGATTGATTAACCTTTGGGGTTTAACTTCACTTCCAACATAAATTGCCATATTTGGTCGCATGTTTTTTTAGTGGAGGAAGCTGGATTGTCATGAGAGAACCACACTCATTCACAATCTTGGGTAGAATCACAAATCCTTGTCAATTACGTTTGAAGTTGAAGGCATCTGATACATGTGGTATTTATAACTAGTTTGATCAGACAGCCACTGAGGTCCCTACTGGAAATAATACTTTGGGATTGTCGACATAATTTTTCATTTACACATTCCTCTCATTTAGTTAAAAGGTAATGTGGTAAATTAGTGCAGGTGTTGATTTTTTTTATATAAATGATCTTTTCTCTGTTTTACAATAGGAGAAAAAAACATATTGTATGTATTATGATCTATAATCAATTGATATTTATTTTTTAGGATGGGTTTTTCTCTGGAGAGCAAGTTGGCTACCTTCAGAGGAAGATGTTGGCCCTGTTTGAGGACATCAGACCAAATGCTGTGGCCCTGGTTGATGCATTTGATTATCCAGACATGGTATTGGGTAGCTGCCTAGGGAGATATGACGGCCAAGTTTATCAAGCTTTGTATGACTATGCTAAGTCTGCTCCTATGAATCAAACAGAGGTAAGTATCTCATCTTCCACAGAAAAATCTGTAAACCGAAGAAAAGAAACCTTGCAAAGAAAGTACTCCAAATTATTTTAGAGAAAACATTTGTTGTTAGAGGTGATATTGGTCAAGATTTAAAAGTGAGAAAGCCTTTTTTCTCTCAGATACCATGCATACACAATGGAGACAATCACTATAACAAATTTCCAAAAAGTCAAACATTTTTTTATTTTCCATGACTTGGTTATGTCAGATGATACAAATGCATGTAACTTCAACTTACTGTAGTGCTGGTGTGTGACAGTATATCATTTAGCCGAATCTAATTTAATGAATTTTATCAAATGAGCAACACAACAGGTGCCACATATGGAGCTGGATCTGCTTACCCTTCTGGAGCACTTGCGATCAAGTTTTTGGTAGGGTTTGTGTTGCTAATTCTTTAGTTTTATATTGTATGCCTTTCACACTCTTGTGTACTATTGTTTTTCCGTTGTTTTTTTTCTCAATTTGGTCATGGCGATGTCAAGTATTTACACAGCTTGGAGCAAAATACACATTTAATAATTATCAAATAATCTTCAAGTTCAAATTGACAAGGAAATGTTTAAAATCAATAAGACAATAGATATATGAAGATGTAGTGTGAGACAACTCTCCATCCAAGTCCCAATTTGTAATAAGTAAACAGATAAAGGTCAAAGTGAGGCCTTTAACCCTTTCAACGCTATACACGGCATATGCCGCGATGACATACGCCGTTCGCCACTGCTATTCGCTGCATATGCCGCGATGAAAAAGGATTTTTCATTAGGACTCTTAAACCATTCGGTTTTCATTCGGGTTCTCTCTAATTTTTCCTCGTTTGAATCAAGGATATGCAAGGTCTCATTTGCGCTTGAAATCCCGACAATTTTTAAAGTAAAATCATGCAGTAGAAGGAAAATAAAAACAAATATTTTGACAAATGCAAATGGCGGAAATCGGAAACGAAGCTGTAAATATGGAAAAATTTCAGCATTTCCTTGGCGAAACTAACAACGAGGATTAGTTAAAAGGTTTCTTGTTATCTCAATGTGTTTATTACATTAAATTCGTGTGGGAAATATGATTTAATCGATCATTACGAGACGTAGAAAAAGGGGGGGAAAACGGAGTTTGACTGAAATTTTTTAGAACGGAGCTATTTATTTGTGCCACGATTACATAAAACGTTATGTATGGTACAATACGCTACGGAATCGGGCAACTGGTGTCTTCTTTACAATATGGCAGATAAAACAACAAAATAAATGAAGACTAAAAGTAGTTTTTATTCAAAATTCAACACAAATGTAATAAATTACACCTTTTACCTGTTAATTACCTGAAAACGCAGGTAACCTGATAAAAATTTCAGTAAAATAATTGCCTAACATTACAGTTCATGCTCTCCTGAGCATTTTTCATGCAACAACTTTCTCTGTATCTCATATAATAAAAAAGATACAGCAGTCTGAAAAGGAAAATACTGTTCTAATGAATGAACTAACAAAAAATGCAGCAGCAGCAGCCATTTTTCTATTTTTTTGTGTAGCGTTGAAAGGGTTAACAAGGAGCCTGCCCTTGGTTTTTTACACAAGGCATAAGTATTCAGCTATTCTTCTTAATATTGTCATATTTATCAAACTCTTTTGTGTCTTTCATTGTAGATACATAGTACATATTATAAACACCTGAGACCACTGATTAATCCAGAGACAACCTCTGATGCAATGCAGTTTGCTAAACTATAAATAGACATGATGAAATGTACCACAAAGCTTTATTGGTGCTATATATTGTCTTAACCAGATAGAAATTAAATGGACCAATGTGATTGTGTTTTTACCGAAGTGTTAACTGTGTATGAAATAATTATGCACATCTTTTTAACATATTAACTGTGATTATTTTATTCTTTAAATTGTGCGTAGAATACATCAATCAACCAATCAATTAATCAAAAAATAATGAGAAAGAGAAATAAAAATAGTTAATGTTTTACCACTATACTTTTATCCCTGAAGTTGCTAAACATGATAGACAACAGACTGTTTAGAAAAAAACTTTTTTTAACAATTGTTTTGAATTATTTTGTATAAGATTAAAACATTGCTATTAAGAAAAGATCAAACATATCTAACTAGATTCCTGACAAATTATCATTTATTCTAAGATGTAGACCTTATCTGCTTTAAGATACTGTAATTGTACTTATTATCGCGGTATATTTATTTTCACAAATTTCGCTGTTGGTTTATTTTCGCAAAATAAATACATGCCAATCTGAATCAAACCTTTCAACTGAATGGCAATTATTAAAAAACCCCGAAAGTAAATACCCGGGAACATGTTTGAAACATACAATTCGCAAAAAAAAACAAGTACTGTACAGTAATAGACTGTAAATGTTGAAATTCAAAGTAAGAACTGAATAAATGATGAATGTGATAAATATACATATGCCAAGATGATCAAGATTATTGACTATATATAACCAATGCAATAATTAATGTTGATTTTCAAATTTATTTTGAAATTCTCAAATTATAGATAATTTAAGAAAGTATATGCATTGCTTTAAACTGCTTTAATTATTTTGAACAAAGAAAATAAAAGAGAAGTATTTAATTTATGAGACATTGAAAATATATGAAAGGAGATTTAGTTTTATTTTTCTGAGTTGCTGTTATACCAAATCAATGTGAATATTGTAGTATGGCTTCAGTTGAATGTAAAAAAATGATCACATTGTAAATGTTTGTATCTATAATACAAAATTAAAGTTTAACCAGTGAAGTATACATAAACTGGATTTATGTTATGTTTGTGTAACTTCTGCTTTATCTTACATGTTCTTTTTTATATTTATGAAAGTCTAGACTTTATGTGATTTTAATGTATTTTAATTCATTAATGATATATGTTTATATAATATTTAATGCCTACAATTGTTGATAATTCTTGTTATTTATATAATAAATAGAACAAAATAGTTTTGTTTTTCTGTAATTTGTTATGGTCATTGAACAAAGCTATCAAGTTAAAATTTATCCTAATATTTTGTATGGCAATGGATCTTATTCCTTAATTGAAATACAGTGAACCCTGAATAAACTGAATCCTGTATTAACTAAAAACCAGTATAAACCAAACATGTTTGATGCACCGTCATAATATTTTATGTTTGTTGTGAACCTGATATAACCGAACATCGGCCAAAACCGAACAAAGACCTAAGTCCCGAAGAGGTTCGGTTTAAACAGGTTTCACTGTAGATCATACATTGACTCCCTATTCTACCATTCACAAAGTGAGTGATATACTGTAATAACCTAAATGGGCCATTAGTCTCTTCGTTGGTATTTTCCATTATAAGAAAATAGTTTATTTTTGTTTAAAAACATAAATAAATATTTATTTCAAATATTGGCTTGTTACAATATCATTCAGGAGTCCAAACTCCTCCTGATTTTCCCTGATACAATCCACTAATCACTCAGGGTAGTGATTAGTTGCAAAATACATATTACATTTTTTACATCATATATATATTAGATAATATCACTTAATCACTTAATATGACTATTCATATGTTTTCTTATAGTTGCTAAAACATTACTTTTAATTTTTAAACATACTCTTCTATTGAACTCATTGAGAAAAATTGAGAAAACATTGACATTTTTTGTCTTTTGATCAGATATGTAGTAGGCTTTGTAAATTGAAAACCCCACAATTGTTAAAAAATAGTATAAGTCAAAATATTCTTCTCCAGAAGTTTTATATCCAAATACTAAGAGTCTTAGTTTTATCTTAAAAGTTATTTTACTGTTCTTGAAAACTTCATTTATTTTATTCCAAAAAAGTTTTAAATACGGACACAGTATAAGGAAGTGATCATAATCTTCTTCTTGTGTACAAAAATTACAAGAACTATTGTTTACAATTTTCCACCTGGATAACAGTTTCTTTGTAGGTAGAATATGTTGTAGTAATTTCCATCTAAAAATTCTAAGTTCATTTTCTTTTAAATATCTGAATAAAAATTTATATAGATAGTTTTGATATAACACATCATCTATATCAAATATACGCAGCCATTTTTTGGGTCCAATAGCTGGTTCAAATTTTTTATTTATCAGAGACTTATATAAAAGTTTATTTGTTAATGCTTCTAATTTTATAGGTAAACCATCCAATATAAATTGGTTTCTTTTTATATTAACAATACTTTTTATAGAATTTTCTGATTTTAAAATTGCTGCCCAATCTGATTTTCTTTAATCAGTTTTGGTACAATTTTTTTCAATGGTTGTGCTAGAGCGTAAGATAGAAGTTTCATGTCAATATTTAAAAGAGAAATAGGACGGTAATTATCTAGTGTAAATGGATCACATTTTCTCACCACTTGGGGTCCGTCGTCCGTCGTCGCCGTCGTCGTAAACTTTTTAGATTTTGAACTTCTTCTAGAGAATCACTGAATGGAAAGAAACCAAACATGGCATGAATGTTCCTTACGAGGTGCTGAACAAGTGTTGTTAATTTGTAGCCGATCCATCATCCAAGATGGCCGCCAGCGGGGGGACTTAGTTAAACATAGGACCCTATGGGAAATGCATACACATGACTTCTTTTAGAGAACCACTGAATGGAATGAAACAAAACATGGTATGAATGTTCCTTATGAGGTGCTTACCAAGTGTTGTTACTTTGTAGCCGATCCATCATCCAAGATGGCCACCCGAGGGGGACTTAGTTTAAAATAGGACCCTATGGGAAATGTATACAAATGACTTCTTTTAGAGAACCACTGAATTGAATGAAACCAAACATGGCATGAATGTTCCTTATGAGGTGCTGATCAAGTGCTGTTACTTTGTAGCCGATCCATCACCCACGATGGCTGCCAGCGGGGGACTTAGTTTAACATAGGACCCGTGGGAAATATATACAAATGTCTTCTCTTAGAGAACCACTGAATGGAATGAAATAAAACATGGCATGAATGTTCCTTATGAGGTACTGACCAAGTGTTGTTACTTTGTAGCCGATCCATCATCCATGATGGCCGCCAGCTGGGGACTAAATAGTTTAACATAGGACCCTCGGGAAATATATACTAATGCCTTCTTTTAGAGATCCACTAAATGGAATGAAACCAAACATGGCATGAATGTTCCTTATGAGATGCTGACCAAGTGTTGTTACTTTGTAGTCAATCTAACATCCAAGATGGGGGACTTATGAATGAAAGCAAACATAGCCGGAATGTTCCTTTCCTTATTATAAGCCAATTTTTTAATTTTTTTTATTTGATTGCAAAAACCAACGTAGAATCAGGTTAGTGATATAGGCTCTGGAGAGCCTCTAGTTTAAATAAAAGCGTTAATACACTTGTACGCTGTGAATATGTAAGTGTTAGATCTTTGTATCCAATATTAAGAATGTTAACAACTATTAACTATAAGTTATCCCAAAATTTTGTTTAAAATTCAACGGTTAAACCGTCTAAACCAGGGGATTTATTAAGTTTCATTTTGTAAATAACATCTGAGCATTCTTCTACTGTAATATCCCCATCGCAGAGTGATTTATCATTTTTATCCAATTCTTTATCGAGTTTGTCTCAAATACATTTTTGTCGCTTGATGTTTTATCAGGACTTTGCGTCGAGTATAACTTTTTATAGTGTTCTCTAATACTACAATTTATATTACTTTGATCCGTTAAAATCTCACCATTTTCCCCTTTTAATTTATTGATTGACTTTTTTATCTGTCTCTGTTTTTCTAAACCTAAATTTGTTTTCCCCAAATTCAACCCATTTCTCTCGTGATCTTATTTGAGCACCTTTAGCCTTTTGTTCATAAATTTTAGCAATATTATTTTCAAGTTCTTCAATATCTTTATCTAAAACGTTTTTCTCAGAATCTTTTTCATTTCTTATTTTCAATTTTATTTGTTTTTTCAAGAGTTCGTAAGTATTCTCTTGTAAATTTTGCTTTAGATTTACAATAAGCTATAGTTTCCTCCCTTTAATATTTTCTATTTTAAATAAATCCCATGCGAAACCAAGATTTTTAAAATTAATTGTATGCAGTCATTAACTTCTAATATAGAATTATTTATTTTCCAGTACCCCCTTCCCTTTTCTGATGCACCAGTTCTAAACTTCATAAAAACACTTTGCAGATCCGTAGAATCAATAACTGCAGGTTTAATTTTACAACATTCTACTAGTGGTATGAAATCTGAACCTATCAGAATCATATCAATCCTACTTGCCTGTGATTTATCTTTTCTTCGCCAAGTATATTGTTGTTTATTTTTATTTGGATATCTCCAAAGGTCTGTTTAGTTATTTATTTTTTATTAAAGATTTTAAACTATTTACTGATTTGACATTTTTTCTGTCTATCGCTTTCATCTTATCATTGAAATCTCCCCCCATAATCGTAATTCCTATCCCTTGTTCTTTTAATGTATTATTTACTTTTCAGAAAAATATATTTCTATTACTTTTACAATTAGGTGCATATATTCACATTAGTGTAACAAGAGTGCACACGCCTTCTTCATTCATTGATATTATGTTGATAGTCCTAAGTATAAAGCTTTATTAAAAACTGTCACATAAACTTAACATTAACCAAAATAACTAAATAAAGACCAATGAAGCACGAAAATGAGGTCAAGGTCAGATGAACTATGACAGGCAGACATGTACAGCTAACAATGCTTCCATGCAACAAATATAGTTGACCTATAACTTAAAATTAAAAAAAAATAGACCAAAACACAAAAACTTCAAAACTGAGCAATGAACCGTGAAAATGAGGTCGAGGTCAAATAAAACCTGCGCGACTGACATATAAATCATAAAATATTTCCATACACCAATTATAGTTGACCTATGGCATAGAGTATTAGATAAAAAGACCAATACTCAAAAACTTAACTTTGACCACTCAACCATGAAAATGAGGTCAAGGCCAGATGACATCTGCCCGCTAGACATGTACACCATACAATCATTCAATACAACAAATATAGTAGATCTATTGCATAAAGTATGAGAAAAACAGACCAAAACACATGCAAAATCCAAACTATAACCACTGAACCATAAAAATGAGGTCAAGGTCAGATGACACCTGCCAGTTGGACATGTACACCTTACAGTCCTTCCATACACCGAACATACTAGCCCTATTGCTTATAGTATCTGAGATATGGACTTGACCACCAAAACTTAACCTTGTTCACTGATCCATGAAACGAGGTCGAGGTCAAGCGAAAACTGTTTGACAGCCATGAGGACCTTACAAGGTACGCACATACCAAATATAATTATCCTATTATTTATAATAAGAGAGAATTCAACATTACAAAAAAATCTGAACTTTTTTTTCAAGTGGTCACTGAACCATGAAAATGAGGTCAAGGACATTTGACATGTGACTGACGGAAACTTCCTAACATATGGCATCTATATACAAAGTATGAAGCATCCAGGTCTGTCACCTTCTAAAATAAAAAGCTTTCAAAAAGTTAGCTAACACCGCCGCCGCCGGATCACTATCCCTATGTCGAGCTTTCTGCAACACAAGTTGCAGGCTCGACAAACACGCTTTCATCAATTTCTACATTTAAAAGAATTAATCGTTCCTTCTACATCGTTATGTTTATTTATCAACTTATAATTCAGTGACTTTTTAATGAGAATAGTCACACCCCTACTAGAGATCGTTCCGTGACTGCAAAATATATCAAAATCTGATTTTTTTTCTTATTTCTGTTTCTATGTTTTCATCAAAATGAGTTTCTTGTAGAAGACAGATAGAAGTATTTTGACATTTAATCCATTCAATTACTGTGTCTCTTTTAGCTTTATTTTTAGTACCATTTACATTTAAACTACTTAAGTTTATTAGAAATTTAGACGCCATTTCAAAGTATAGTTTCATATAATTATATTACTTCCTCACAAAACTGTCCATGCCTGCAAACAATACAATTAAAACACATGTTTATAACAATCATATAGAAATCAACAATGCATATCACTCTATTTCTATAAACATAAAAAGAACAATTCATCAAGCTACCTTAAATTACAGGTAGCAAATAAAACACGCTACCTGTGAATACGGCATTTAATTTACCGGCCTGATTTGACCTTGTTTTGTAAAAATCAATAGACAATAGAATTGACACTGAAACAATCAACATCAACGTGTGATTTGTTACAGCCTTACAATGACTTTTTGAATGGATATATCTGTTTGATATACGTGTCTTATTCACATAATGTGTGTTTATACTTTTATTTGAATATTTAAAGTGAAATGGAGAATGTAAACAAATTTAGGATAATAACAATTCAAAGTTTTATTGCCATATGAACTTTACAGTTTGTGACATAATATAACAACAACAAAAACAAATAAAGACAACAACTAAGTAACTCAATATATATACACAAATTCCGGTAAATATTAAAGGGTCCACTGTCCTCAGTTCCATTGACTTTTTTTATAAAGGATCCTAGTTTATTTACTTGTGTTGGTGTTGATGGGTTAAGTATATATATAACATTGTCAGTGAGATTAGCAAATGAATAACTTTCTCTGTTAATGCAATCAAAATATGTAAATCTTATATTTGAATTATGAGAACAATTTATTAAGAAATGTTTCTCATCATCTAGTACTTTGCATTTTTTGCAAAGTCTCTCTTCGCGAGGATTTTAAAATGCCTCCCTTTTTCAATTAATAATGAATGGTCACTGATTCTAAGTTTTGTAATTAATTTTCTAAATTCAAAGTTTGGGTTAGAGAGGTAAGGTTTGATCAATAGATTTGGCTCAAGTGCTTTATAAAAAATTAATTTACTTTTATCATCAATAGATGTTAACTTATTTATCAACAGGTTGTTGTAGTATGAGTTTATTTGGGGTTTAATATAGCTTTTAATATTTTTTAATTGTTTAAAATTATCACAGGTTTTTAGTCTATCTATATCAATGTTAGATTCAGAAAGAATATCTTTTGCAAAAAGTGAACCATAAATAGGTGCCACTAGAATCCAAAGTTTTAGTTAATAGAAAAGATTCATGTAATAAGGGATTCAAATTTGAGGTGAAAAGCCTTGCTAAATACATAATAGTTTTGGCTTTTATATGACATTCAATAGGCAGTCTTCCCAATTCGTTCCTTGTATCAAAATTTGAGGCACTTTTGTTAGTACCAAGTGTAAACTTGCAATAACCAAGATGCAAGTTTTCAATAAAATTAAATGGGTCCACAATTTTTCTAGAAACCAAAGCTCTTTTTTTAGCTTTGAAATATGTTATATATGAGTCCAAATATGTTATTTCAGAATTATAAGTCAATATAGGTCTCACTAAGGTTAATAAGTTATTTGACACTCTTATAGGAAGGCTGCCAAGAGAATTAGTATATGTTTTAATAGAGAACAAAACCTTTTTTGCCTTTTTTGTTAATTCAGCTGTACTATGACTGAGATTACCATTTGATTTAATCAGCAGACCTAAGTAAGGATATTCTGAAACATTCTCTATTTTTTTGTTTTTATATACAAGTATAGATGCTTCAGGCTTTTGCTTTGTTGTTGAAAAGACCATACTTTTTGTTTTATTTATGTTTAGAGAAAGCTGCCAGTTTTCACAAAACATGGAAACTTTATTTAGACTATTTTGGAGACCCTTCTTAGATTCTGATAGTAAAAGCAGATCATCAGCAAACAGGAGGGAGCCTAGTTTACTATTTATAAGCTACAAAGGACTTGAGTTGTCATCTTCCAAACCTTTAGTGATATAATTTATAAATATATTGAACAAAGTAGGACTTAATGAATCCCCTTGTTTCACACCTCTAGTAATGTAAAAATAGTCAGAAATGTGATCTTTATGTTTTAAAGAGGATTTAGTATTTAAATATTGTTGTTTTATTACTCTGTATTAAAAAGGCTTTCCTACTCCCATTTTGCATAATTTATACAGAAGGGCTGTCAAAGAAGAACCAAATACATCGGTATCTGTCAGAAATATGGGTTTTATATAGTCACTTGGATCATATGATTTCATCTGTAGTATTATCAGCCTCAATTGTTTTGTTTTGTGTTGGTGTTTGTATTTGACAGTACCTCAGAATAGGACGCCATTTTTGTTTTGTTATGATTTGCAATGTCCACCTCGGGGTCTAACAACTCTTCTTGCATACCTTGCATGTCTTTTATAAGACGTTTAAAATGATCTTTCGGCATCTGTTTAACTAATGCTTCAATTTCTGGTTCCATCATGTAGTTTAACTTTATGAAAATTATACTTTTTCTGAAGCGGTATCTCACTTAGCCTTAGCCATTAAGGGACATCACTCCAATAAAATAGTTCATAGCCCCCCCCCCCCCCTTTCATACACTTAACTGATATTTTAATATGACATATGAAAATCGTAAATATGAATTAAACATTAGGGTAAATATCAATTAAATATAACCTAACAACTCCATAAGTTTGATATAAGAATATTTGGTATGATTGCCAATGAGAGTACTCTCCATCCAAATCACACTTCTAAAATAGAAAACCATTATCATGATTATACGTCAAGGTATGGCCACAACACAGACCCTTGGTTACCACCGAACAGCAAGCTATAAAGGACCCGAAATGGCTAGTGTAAAACCATTCAAACAGGAAAACCATAGGTCTAGATTATATAAAACAGCAGAAACAAGATACACTTAAGAGCCCGAACAACAAATGACACCCCTCAACATCAGATTCCTGACTTCCTGTTTGATCAAGAGAATCTTTAGAAATATCAAGCCAGGAATTTGACTTGTTTTCCATTGGTTTAATGTGTTTACGCTTTTGATTTTGCCATTTGATAAAGAAGTAATTGAAATTTTCTTTGTTTTGCCATTTTTGCTTTGTTACTCTTTGTTATTTTTTTTTGTTAAGTTCATGGTATTGTCTGTTTTAATTGTCCCTTTTTATCTTCGCATTACATTCCTTGTAACAACGAACGAATATCTTTGAAGAACATGGCGTTCCAAGCATGTCAGTAAAAGTACTCAATGTGTTTTATGTAAAGAACCAAATGACATAAAACCGGTATTAGCATCACATTACTAAAAATAGAAATAAACAGTATTTGGGAAAAGTGATTCAAATTACCTAAGATTAAGGGCTAAAAAGGGGCCGAAACAAACATTTTCTACTTATAGGATATTAACTTGTGTATAAGTATTTTAATTGCTCTGAAATTGTACCACAATGTTGAATACCACAAGTAGAAGGTTTTGATTCAATTTGGAGGTTATGATGGCAGGAGTTTCGGAATAAAGGACCAACACAAGCATTTTTGTAGTTTCTGGACAATAACTTGTGTGTAAATGTATGGATCTCTGACATTGTACCACAAGGTTCCAACACAAAAGGACGACTTGGATTGAGATTGGGGGTCATTGCCCAAATCATGCGGGAATTACGGGCCACAAAGGGCAAAAAACTAGCAGTTTTCTTGTTTCCAGGTTTAAGTGTATGCAACTATGTACAACCTGTACTACAAGGTTCCATACTACAAAAGAAAGACAGGGATCGAGTGTGGGGGTAAATGCTACAAAAGGGGGGGGGGTGTTCAAAAAGTTTTGGGACGTACATATAAGGGGTACACATTTTTTTTAAATTGAAAAATTACAATTTGTAAGATTACACGTTTGTTTTGAATCAGAAATTTATATTATGTCAAACATTTGATTGCAATCTAAATTCAGACAGTGTCAAGCTTGACTATTGTGTACAAATTTGCCCCAACTGTTCAGGGTTCAATCTCTGCGGTCGTAGTAGGCTGCGTTCAGCGAAACATTTTATCTTTCATATAAATCACTTTAGCCACACCACTTGGAACCGTTGGTATAACTGCTCATAACCAGTGTATATCACATTGAGATGTTTATAGGTCGCATAGTATCTAAAAATTTACGTTGATACGTTGCACTGTAAATGAAGTATGTGATAAAACATTTTCTATCTTCCAATTATTAGATCTACCTGTGTAAGTATACATGGTAAACCATATGAGGAGTCCTTTACGTTGATAATGCATTTACAAAGTGTCATGAACAGAGGATCGCACCGCTTAGTTCTGAGGTCATGGATGTTTACTAAACTATCTATATTCTAAGATCCATTTGGAGTTCCGTAATGGTACCTACATAAGAAGAATCCAACCTATATTTCATGCTTCAGGTGATTCAAGGAAGAAATATAAATGAAAATTTTAAGTACCATGATACTATATCTCCTGATTATACCATTTACTTGAGTACGAAGTTAAAGAGCATTTAGGACCAAAAAACTAATAATTAATATTAGTGGTTTATTTACAAACACTGGGTCGATGCCAATGCTAATGTAGTTTTTATTACCCGAGGGTATCACCAACCAAGTAGTCAGCACTTCTGCGATGACATGAATTATTACTTATAAATTAGCTGTTTACAAAACTTTGCATTTTTGAAATGCTAAGGCTTTTCTACCGAAGGAAGCGATAAGTCTTTTGTAGACGAAACACGTATCTAGCGCAAATATTAGATTTTAATTCTGATATCTGTGATGAGTTTATTTGAATATTAAAACAACTACTACTAATCGTGTCATTTACTAGAAAAAAAATATTCATCAGACTCTCACATATGCCTTCTGGAAAATGTATAATATAAGAAAATAATAATGTGTGATGCATGAAAAGATAGAATGATGCATTGTCTGTGTCATTGGTGTAGCATTCATATCGCTATTATCGTTTTGTGTATATTTTGTAATATCAATGCCATTTAAAGCTTTCTTCACCATGCATAACATTGTTTTTTTTCTATTGTTGTAGGCTGTCAAATTAAAGTGCTGTTAGATAGTTATGACATTGGAGGTCATTGAATTGTTTATTATGATGTAAAAACGTAACATGTCTGACATAAAAGTGAGCTATTTGCAAATGACATTATCAAGTTCAAAACAAAAAGAACTACTAAATGCATTTGACATATACTATGACCATTGGGAAATATATGAACACCGAGGGAACTTCCACTCACATCAATTTCATCGAATTTTAATAAATTTATAAAACTTAAGTGGAATGCACATACATGTCAACTTAAATGAGCTCATACGTGAGATTAATGTTACAACTCTTAAAATAAAGAAAATCAAATTACACCATGTACACCTAACTTTTCAAATTTTATCAAAATCTTGAAAAGGTATCGAATAAAGATTCATTAACATTGGCTGTCAATTTCCGTGTAATTATATAAATAAAAGTGTTTTAACAATTTGTTAAGTGACAACCAATCCTTGATATAATACATATAGACATCAGATGGCATCAATACAAAAATTTATAGTATTTTCATCAGGAAGTTTGTTTCAGTTTCCCTAAACTTCTACGTTTAATCATTCAAGTAAAAGTGCGAAGCAACAAGTGAACAGTAAGCGGCCTGTGATAAAACGTAAGGCTTTTTTTTTTTATAAAACATTCTTTTTTTTACATAAATAAGGCCGTTAGTTTTCTCGCTTGAATTGTTTTACATTGTCTTATCGGGGCCTTTTATAGCTGACTATATGCGGTATGGGCTTTGCTCATTGTTGAAGGCCGTATGGTGACCTATAATTGTTAATGTTTGTGTCATTTTGGTCTTTTGTGGAAAGTTGTCTCATTGGCAATCATACCACATCTTCTTTTTTATATTAGCAAGAGAAATATAAAATCTGCATTTTTGTTTTGTTCATACGAACAAAATCAGAAGATTCAGTACGTCAAGTAGTTACATTATTTTCATCAGGATATGTTGATCTCTTTGCTTCAGTTCCCTTAGACTCCGACGCTTAATTTGTTTCATTTTCCCTAAACACAAAGTTTGGTCCGTCAATTATTATGTGAGGTAACAAGTAAACATCAAGCGGCTCAGTGATAAAAGGTAGGACAGTTTATTTTTATGAAACATTCTTAGCAGAACATTTACTACTTCGACGTCACTTATGTCGATCTTTTTGATCTTCAAGGGATTTCCCCAGACTATGTTCATTTGATGTTGTTGACCTGATTCGTTACCAGACTTAAACCTTAAAAACCCCCAATAATCATAAAATGTCAGAGAAGAAATATATCTTCTTTGTATCATCTAATTAATCAATGATAACGTATCACTTGCACATGATTGTAAGACAATACGTATTTGTTATAAGTCTTCTTTAAAGTTGGTGCTGTTGCATAGACATGTTTGCAGTTCGCCATAATTGACACATTCATAAAAGTAACTTCTTCAACTATGAATAAATATCCAATGTGGAACTAAAACTAAAATAACAATGAAATTGGATTTGTGCAACTCATTCTTCAGTGTTCTATATAGAGTATTGTGTAGTATTTGTATGTTGTTTTTATTACACATGGCGTTGACAATTTATTTTCGACTTATGTATTTAAATTTTCCTTTGGTATCATTCGTCTCTCTTATACAGGTATCATGAACGGACACACCGGAAACCAAAAAGATTTTGACGATGAAAATCTATTTGGCATAAGGAAAAAAACATACTGGGAAATATACGGAGTTAAACGTTTTCCGTATTGCGGAAAGCATAAGTTTACACCATTACTTTCCCAATCTTTAGATGGCGGAATGGTGATTTCAAATGATGTTTTTGGACGAACTATTAGTCAGTTTGAATGAATGTAAAAAGCTTGTTTAGAAAGAAGGAAAACAAAAAAACAGTGGATAATAAACCTTAGACATCCAGACAAATCATCTTAAGACATGGTTTTGAAATTATGGTAGCCCGGACATATGTTTGTGAAAGACACCACGATTTTTCTCGAAAATCAATAGTCGAGGATCATATTACCATGATAAGTAGACAAACTATAAAAACAAACGGGAAAAGAAAAAAGTTAATGCCGTGATAAAAATTGATAACTACAAACAGTCCACATTAGGACTAAGGATGGGAAAATGACAAACAGACAACACCATATCCATAAGGAAGAGCACAAAGATAATGACAACACAAATTGACAATAAGTCGCTTTTAATATGTCCACTCGTATACCATGTATACCTGTCGACAGGGTGAGGTAAATTGACAAAATAAATATATATAATTCTGAGAAAACCGTTGTAATGTCTTCCTTAAACATTAAATATAATTATTAATATCCAAGCTAAAGGTTGTTGGAACATGCAATAGAAAAGTATGATATTAAGCTCAATATTTAAATCTGATAAAAATATTGATTTTTATCAGATTCAAAAACCTGAAATGAGTCGAGCAAAAATAACCTGAGATGTAAGTGCACTCAATAATTTAAGTTTCTTGACACAACTCTATATAGAGTAAATAGTTATCCAAGGTACCAGGATTATAATTTAGTACGCCAGACGCGCGTTTCCTCTACATAAGACATATCGAAATAGTTATAAGTAAATGCGTTTAAGTCTCTATACGTTATGTATTTATCAAAAAGAGCTCAAACAAATTTTTGTTGAGCCAAAAAAAAAAAGGGAAACCATTTTGATTTTTAATAATTCAACAGTTAATAAATAGCATCAAGAACACTTCAAAACAAAATTAGAAATAAATAACAGTAACTTATTATAATATGTTTTAAACCAAGGCTCTTATCGTCAGTAAAAATATCAACCATGGTTTATATTGCTCAATTGCTTGTTGATTTTAAAATCTGGATTTTCATTTACAACACTAAACGAGCCTTGTGTCAGCTTAATTCTTAACAGCGACGCTATGATCTTTATGATATCTAAAAAAAATCTAGGAAGAGCATGTTTAATGTATGAATGTAATTGTACATTTTATAATACATATGTTAATATTTATGTTTTTTATAGATTATTTACGTTGGATTGACCCGAGGAAGAAACACTTATACGAAAACTTAGTACAAACAGTTGGTAGTGAAATAGACATACGAAAGAGACAACGACTATTTATAATACAAGATACGATCGTCAATTCATCAGGTTTAATCGGACCACAAATATCCAGTGGAAGTTTAGCAGAAGGTCTTGATTTACCAGGTAGTGACATAGATATAATGTACGTTATGAATTATTTGAACGTAATACCGAATGTAAACGCCATATCAAAACTGACAAATAACATAACTAATGCTCAAATCTATGTCATGGAAATAGATAGTGTGCATCCAGGATTCGCAAGGCTTCAACCGGTAGCAAGACATAATGGAAAATATGTAACTGAAACATGTTATAATTGTCAACCTGGTTCGTGTAAGCGGGGTTATATATCTTCAAAAAACTTTCTTTATCAATTGATAAGGAAAAGATTTCCCTATATGCAGAAAAGTGTACACGGCCCATGTTTATCAAACGTAGAACAGACACTTGACTTTGCATTTTGCATAAGAAGTCATTTTATACCTTCTAACGCAATTCCATGGGCATCACGTCATCGATGGCAATGGCCTCCTAATTTTGTTATTGACCGGAGTATAAATTATGGATGCTTTTAAGTACCTATAGGACCTAAGATTTTATCAAATAATGAAACATTATGGAGAGTGTCTTTCTCTGTAGCAGAAAAAATACTAGTACATTCGTTTAATTAGACTCAATTTTTATGTTACGGCCTACTCAAATTAACATTAAAGCGTATCATTAATACACACAAGGCAGTACAAGATTTACTGTGCTCTTACTTTCTAAAGACGGCTTTATTCTGGGTTTCAGAGGAAGTGGATATTGAAACATTTCAATTATCTAAATTGTATTATTGTTTTTCTCTCTGTCTTAAAAAAATAATATCATGGGTTAACACATGTTACTGTCCGAACTATTTTATACCTGAACAAAACATGTTCTTAGGAAAGATCGATCAGAGTAACAATACGATACTATTATGTGTTCTCGAGAGTATATAGTGTGGAGGGATCGATGGATTGTTACATAGTTTGTTTGCTCTTGACAATACATTTAACGGTGTAGCAGCTGCAACGAGTGAATCTTCGTTTATTCTTCTCGACTTTTTAATTTATAGAACTATGTGTAAAACGACGGAAATGATATCGCGACGCATTTCAAATTATTTTAAAGACCTTTTATGTATTGAACATTTACTTTTTTCCGAATCGTCAGCATTTACTATTGGAGTATGCAAATTCTATATAAACTACATCAGCCGACAATTAAAACATCTGTTACCGCCACCATGTGCAAAATATTGCACTTACCACATACACAAACTGTATCATACACTTTTCCAACGCATCATCACGATAGATGCTGTATCGGGTTGGTTGTTATACGCGTCGTTTTATTATGTAATAAGACAGTTTAAAATAACACTCAGAATCACGGATTATATTCATTCAAAAAATTCACCTTATTTGATGATGACAGACGCTTATTTACCCGATGAAATATACATAAATAAATATAAGAATACTGTACATATCTCAATGACATTGAAAGAGAGAATGATAATAGCCACTGCACAACATGTGCACTATGTACAGCACTCACCATTAGTACCAGAGGAACTAAAGCTTGAGGTAGAATTCCAAATAATGAACATTTTACCAGATGTAATATCCTGCTGTCTTAGATTTCTATGTTATCATCATCTCGGTAAAGTATCCAACAGACGACACGCATTACGTGATTTTTATTTAACAGTGAAAGAAAACAAAACTCGATCAGTGAATACAGAGTCAAATGCATTAACAATACTTGGAGTGTGTTTTGAAATATCCGGCGATAGGGACATGGCCTATCAGTGTTTTGATGAAGCTTTACAATATGAATATGTGTGTCAATCAGCAGAAACAAGGATATCAAATATATTTACTGATAAACATAAATGTATATCATCAACAGTGAATAGAGTATGCTTTTTTTGTATTATCAATATATTTCAAATCTTTCTGTCAGTGCTACCAAAGGAGGTGTTTTGACATTTTTCATTAAATTCGTCTTATTGAGTGTATTAAAAGTATTGTGTTCTTTATAGAAGCAAAAATAGTAATCTGATTCAAGAACAGGAAGAAATGTTGAACAGAGTCAATGACAATCCCGTTAATAATTTAGGTTAAAGATATGATACTTAAAAAAGTTTGAAACCAATAACTAGAAGAGACAGATATCAGAGGGACTTCCAAACTCATAGCTAAAAAACATGACAATATTGAGCCGGTCATAGTCCTCATGTGATTACCCATCCGGTAAAAGTTTAACTATGTTGGTAACTTTAGTTAAAAGGGGAATGGGTTGCTAATTACGAAATTGATTCATATCCGGTAATATCTGTAAAAACTAATTTTCCAATTTGTGATATCAGCTGAAAATGAATCATATAAAGGTTATTAACGATACTATCAATCTCTATAGACAAATCAATACGTGAAGAATGCATCATTCATAGTTTTACAAACCAAGCACCCAAGTCGTATGAAGATAAATTTTCCAATGTTTTGACAATGCTTGTTTTTTTTACATTTCAGTTAAAGAGTAAGTAAAAAAAAAAAAAACATTTCAGTTAAAGAACAGATACACCAATTAGTTACAGATGGTTGCAGTCCTAACATTGACAAAAGTTAAACTTGACCAGACTTGTTGACTGCTTTCTAAGTTAACTTGAGATGTTTTAAACAGACAAGCAAGTTGACTTCATCGTTAGTGGACCAGGCCTACGGTTTGCTTTTTTATGACTGCTGCAGACCCATCGGCAGGTCTGCTCCAGACCAGGCCTGTTGACAAGTCTGCTTTTGCCCAGTCCTGAAATTTAGTCACGTATCAATATTTTGAAATAAAGGACGACATTCTGGCACCCTAAATTTATGCAAACAAAAAATTGTTCTAATTGTATTGCACTATTGCTGTCCAATTGATTGTACATTTAATCCTAACACAAATATATGGCTGATACACCATGCAGGTATTCACGGTATATCGATTTACAAATTAAAGTCCAAATACATGTATGGTCAGTTTTGGTCAATGCGGTGAAATTTTTTTGTTGTACAAGTCAGCATGCGGAATCAAAACTACTGAAATTTTGTTACGTATCAATATTTTGAATACAAGCAGGACATTCTGGCACCCTCAATGTATGCGGACAAAAACTTGTTTTTATTTATTGCAATAAAATTAACGGTACTAATTTTCTTGCACCAGATGCGCATTTCGACAATACATGTCTCTTCAGTGATGCCCGTTACCAAAATATTTGAAATCCAAAGCTTATATAAAAGATAAAGAGCAATAATCCAAAAGGTCCAAAAAGTATAGCCAAATCCGTGAAAGGAGTCAGAGCTTTGCACGAGGGAGATACATTCCTTAATTTATAATAATTTCTATCATTTCGTAACAGCAAATTTTAATAACACAAAAAATCCGTTTTTTCATGCCAGTATACCGAAGTACTGAGTACTTGGCTGGTGATACCCTCGGGTACTAAAAGTCCACCAGCAGAGGCATCAACCAGTGGTAGTAATAAAAGTAACGGTACCAATTTTGTTGAACCAGATGCGCATTTCGACAATACATGTCTCTTTAGTGATGCTCGTTGCCAAAATATTTGAAATCCAAAACTTATATAAAAGATGAAGCGCTATAATCCAAAAGGTCCAAAAAGTATAGCCAAATCTGTGAAAGGAATCTGAGCTTTGAATGAGGGAGATATTCCCTAATTAAAAATAATTTCTATCATTTTGTAACAGCAAATTGCAGTATTGCTGTTTATTGTATTGTTCATTGAATCCTGACACAAAACAAATGGCTGATTTACTACTCGCGTATACATGGTATATAGATTTATCTAATAAAGTGCATATACATTGACAAATGGTCAGTTTTGGTCTAAGTAGTGAAAGAATTTTGTTGTACAAGTCAGCATGAGGTATCAATTTTGTTCCGTATCAATATTTTGAGTAAAAGGAGGACATTCTTGCACCATAAATTGATGCGAACAAAAATGTGTTGTTATTGTATTGCTGTCTATTGTGTTGTACATTGAATTCTGACATAACAAAATATGGCTGATATACTATGCGGGTATATAGATTTTCAAATTAAAGTGTGGTCACTTTTTTTTTGTCGTGCAAGTCTCAAAACTACTGAATTTTCGTTACGTATCTATATATTAACCAAAAGGAGCACATGCTAGGACTCTAAATTTGTTCAGACAAAATTTTGTAGTCATGTGTTTTAATGATGCTTTCATTTTGTATAATAAATTCTCTCCTGAAATTAAAAGATTACGGATTGTGGCAACATATATCAAGGTAGTATGACTAACATCCAATATACGTCCTTCATATTATACCTAATAAAGTGCAAATATGGTTGAATATGATAGGTATAGGAAAATATATTCAGTGCCCGTTATCATTGTAAACAAGATCGTTTTTATAATTGATAGATTGGCAGATCACAGATAAATTTGTGTAACTAGCAACGTTTTATGCGTACTTTATTTTCAAATATTTGTATTTAATCCTGTTTATATAACGGAAGTATTAATTTTATGTTATTTTCGATGTTTATACTACGTAACAAAGATATAACAATATTTAAAAAATAAACCTATGTAGAGCGGTCCTTGTTACAAGTTAACTAAGTGTTGAGCAGACCAGTCAAAAGTGAACTTTGGAACAGGTCTGGTTTCGATAAGATTTGTCAAAGCAAAAGTGTGTGACAGGACTGGCTTTGAAGTTAACTTATGTTAACTTTACGACAGGACTGGTTTCGAAGTTAACTTCTCTTAACCTAGTTTGACAGGACTGGTTACAAGTAATTATTTTTAGCAGGCATACAAACAGTCCTAGGACAAAGTCTGCTTTTCAAGTTAACTAGATTTTGGTTCTAGGACTGATCAGAACAGTCCTAAATCCGGTCACAGGTAAACTTTGACCCGTCCAAATGAATGGTTATCAAGTTAACTTACTGTACAGGTTAGGGCCACACCCATCTGTAATAGATTATTTAATTTTGATTTTTATCTGATGCATAGATGTTAGATGTAGATGTTACCTGCAAAAGATACACGTATAGTTTCTTTCTTTAATTATAGTACATTAATATGTTTCAGAGTGTAATGTGATGTTCATTTCATTGAATCAGTACATATTTTTGTTTAATGGCTAGCTACAGTCCACTTTCTGAATTCCTCGCTGCATTGAATATCAATTGTTGGACTTGGTTTGGGTTATTGTTGCTTTGAAAAAGGGGTGATGAAACCAGAGGAAGAGTCAAATTCATCAATCGAAAATAAACTGACAACTCCATGGCTTAAAGAGAAAAAGACCAAATGACAAATAACAGTACACAAGAAACAACATATCGAACTGAAGACTGAGCAAATACGAATCCACCCAAACAACTGGGGGTGATCTCCGGTGCTCTGGAAGGGTAAGCAGATCCACATGTGGCATTCATGATGTTGGTCATGTTATCACAAACCAAGACAAACAGACAAATAATAGTACACAAGAAACAAAAAAAGAAAACGAAAGACTGAGCAACAAGAACCCCACCAAAAACATGGGGTTGACTGTTTCTCCTACTGTCGCATTGTCTATTCAGCGGCCACCACATCGTAATAATTGCTTTTTGTCTAGAAAGAGCTTTAATTGTCGCACAAGTGTTTTACGTTTTGTAGAATTATCTAAACAATTTATTTCGTCACTAAATATTTTACCTTGTGTATATCTTATCCATAGGAATTTTGCGTTTTTAATTTCATCACTACGTAACAAATCTTTCTTTTGTTCAGTTTCTGTTGCTCTGCAGTTTGTTGCGAATCTCATTACATGTGCAGTAATGCGGGTTAGTTTTCTATAAGAATTGTACCGTTCAATATCTATGATTTCTCCTATACCAATACATACATTTTGATTTTTCTCCATAGACTCAATTTTGTCATCGTTCTCCGACATAGTTGTACATACACTAGACGTTACGTTGTTTCCGTTCCATGTCGGCCAATCTTATTTGCTGTTTAACCATTTAGGTCCACTAAACCACATTTCATTCTGTTGCAGTTCTTCAGATGTTATACCACGTGTAAGCAGATCTGCGGGGTTGTCTTTTGTAGGGCAGTATCTCCATACATTATCTCCACACAAACTTTTAATTTCTTCAATTCTATTTCTGATAAATTGTCTCTGTGGTTTTACGGATGTAAGCCAACTTAGTACGATTTGACTATCACTCCAAAATTGTATTTCACTGAAAGTTTCTTGAAAGTTTTGGCAGATATGATCAGCAAGCCTCGCTCCAATTACAGCCCCCATGAGCTCTAGTTTTGGTAAAGTTATAGTCTTGATAGGCGCAACTCGATTCTTTGCCATTACTATTGTTGGTTTTCTGTCATACATGATGTACGCGCATGCGCCATACGCATGAGTTGAAGCATCGGTAAATACATGAAGAGTTGGTAATTTTCTGTTATTCGCGTTTTGTGTTTGAGTACTTCGATGAATCTCGGTTTCTAAGCTCGTTGCTAGATCTCGTGAAATTAATATCCATTTTGATTGGATATCTTCCGGTAATATTTCGTCCCACTCCAAGTTTAGCGTCCAAAGTGATTGCATAAAGATTTTCGCTTTTACAGTAACTGGACTTAATAGTCCTAACGGATCGAAAATCTTGGATGATTGCCGTAAAATATATCTTTTAGTCAGTTTTCCTTTTTTGTCCATCTCGAACGTGTTACTTTGATAAAACAACTTGTCCGATTTAGCGTTCCATTGCATACCAAGAATTTTAGTAAGCTCATCTTTGTCTAAGGTTTTTTCTTTGCTAGCGATTTCTTGTAATTTTGGACTGTTTGAATTCCATGAGCGTAGGTTGAATCCGCCTTTCGTAAGTAATTCTCTCGATCTCCTGTAATAATCTATTACGTAATTTTCGTTATCAAAGCTAGTTAAAATGTTGTCCACATATAACCCATTTTCAAGTGTATCTGAAAGTTTCCCCGGATTTTCCTTAAAGTGCTTGAGAAGTGTGGCGCTCAAACTGAATGGCGAACATGTAGCTCCGAAGAGTACGGACTTGAAGCGAAATGTTATTAGCGGACTTGATGTGTTTGTAGGATCGCTAAGCCATAAGAACTTCGTTGCATCTCTGTCTTTCTTGTCGAGCTGTATTTGTAGAAATGCCTTTTCTAAATCTGATATTGTAGCATATTTCTTTGCGCGAAATCTCATAAGTATTCCCGTAATATCATTCATAACAGGTGGGTGTGATTCTAAGCATTCATTTAGACTTGGATTATCTCTTCCATCTTTGCAGCTACAATCATAAACAATGCGTATTGGCGTAGTAGATGATTCCTTAGCAACAGGATAATGCGGGATATAGTGCACTGGTCGATCGGTAGGAAGTTTTGTTTCTTCAACCTTTTCAATAAAATGTCTTCTCTCCTGCTCCCTTATGATATCTCCATACATTTTTAATAAATCGGGTTTGTTTGCTAAACGCCTAATAACGCTACTTGTCCTCTGTTTAACCAATTCCATGTTATGTGGTAGCGGAAGGAAATCTGGTTTCCATGGTAACTTAGCTGTGTACTTTCCATCTTCTAGTATTATAGACTTTTCTCCGTATTCTCGTACAACTTCCGACTGACTTTTAATGGTATCGCTTCCTGAAACCCCCAACGCTTCTAAGTTCCAAAACTTTTCCAAGTCGCAAACAACGGTTCTGTGATCAGTCAAAATATTCAACATTGCTGATTGTTTTGAACTACTTCCGTTTTTAGTTAGTACGGGTCCCGACAAGAGATAACCTATTTTCGACTTTACTGCGGTCGGTCTATTTCCTCTTATTATTTCGTCTTCAACTGTTGACCAGTAATAGTCTGCACCAATCAATAAAGATATTTTAAACTTGTCTTCTGCGCATATCGGATGTGCGAGTCGTAAACCACGTAAGTATGGCAGTGCTTTGATTTCCTTTTGTGATTTTGTCTGAATAGAAGCGGCAATTTTCGGTACAATTATAACTTCTATTTCTATTCTTTGATTATCAACTGTTTCAATAGCTATGTTTGCTTTATCAAGATGACGAACTTGTCCTTCGTTTCCTCCAAATCCCGATATTTTCAGTGCAATCTTTTCGGTGGATTCAATTTCTAATTTTCTAGCAAAATCTTCAGTTATGAATGAGTTCTGTGCTCCCCGGTCAAGTTAAATATTTGTCATGATAGATCGATTTTCGGACCAAACTGGAGTTACGGCAGTTTTCAGTAAAACATCTGTATGTGCAGTAACAGTAGAATGTAAGGATGTGGTTAGCTCCAGTGGCGTTTCCTCTTCGGCGGTATGTGCTACGGTCTTTTGTGTACTATACTGGTTTTCGGTTAAGCTCTTTGGTTCTGTGTTATGTACTTGTACATGTATACTCGTGTGATGTCTCTATCCGCACTGGCGGCATTTAAATTCTGACTTACATTCAGCTACTCTATGACTTCCGAAACAGTTAAAACATACCTATGTTCGCTTCACAATTTCTATTCGTTTCTCAACATCTTTCACGTTTTTGCATGTATTTGGATGATGGGATTCTTCACAAAATAAACATTTCTTACGTGACTGTTTTCTGTTCTTTCCTGGAAATGTTTCGGCAATAAACGAAGCGGTCGGTAAAATTTCTAAATCTTCATTACTTTGACCTGTAGATTGTCCTGCGACCTGTACGCATACTTCCCTCTTTAATGCTGTTCTCAATGATTCGATGCCCCAGTCGTCGTTTCCGCGGTCTCGGGTTATGTTTTTTCGTACATCGGACGGCAACTTATTGTATATTATAGGCGTAATAATGGCTCCAAATGTACTCTCGTTTGTTCCTAACGATTCTAGTCCGCGTATGCTACACTCAATTCTGTCGGAAAAGTTTCTCAAACTGTCTGCGTTTGACCTCGGTGCGGGTAAATCAATTAAATTCTGAATATATGCGTTCGTGATTTTGTGGTTCTGACCAAACCTCTCTCTCAGTATTGATACGGCTTGATAGTAATTTGCACTTGTGAGTGGTAAACCGGCGATACATTGCGCGGCTATTCCCTGAATTTGATTTTGCAAATACGTAAATTTCTGCACGTCTGTTAATGTTTGGTTATCGTGTATTGTTGATTGATACGCATCCCAGAAAGGTTGCCAGTTTAACAAATTGCCATTAAAATATGGAAGATTCAATTTTGGTAGCTTGTGGATGATGCTTGAATTTGTTGCGTTCATTGACGATCTGTATTGCATATCATTATTCTGCATGGGATGTTGAGTATTACATGTAGATGTGGAGTTGATAAACACAAAATCTGCTGCATTTGGATTTAAGTTCTGATTAGAGCTAGTTTCATTGATTTGTTTTTTTTCTGTTTTGAATTTGATGAATTGCGTAATTTTGTCAAAATTCGTTCTATTTATCTAAAACATACCGATCTGAGTCTTCTATCTCTGCTTCCATGTTTTCCTCTGCAATCTCCTCTAATATTTCATTATCAAGTTCCGAAAGAATATCCCTCTTTTTCTTCAAGGTTTCACATAGGCTTTCTATTTCGTCGCGTTGTGTTGTTTCTTTCTCTAATTCCTTTTCAATCTTTGAAATGAATCTCCGCGCGGCCCCTCGATGTCCCACTCGAATGGAATGGCTTTCTTTTTCGTCATTATCCTCTGGTCACAGCACCAATGTGACGGATGGGTTAACTAAAAGTCTAGAAGGCAGTAAAACAACGTCTGGTTCGTTTGATCGTATAATCTCAACTCAATATAGTAACATGATACATAACAATAGCCCAACGTTAATAGAAGATAATGATGACGTTAACAATGTGCATGGAAACGGCGTTAAAAGTAGTGTTAACGTTTGACGCGTAAGTGAAACTGTCTCTAAATCACCGACAATTATGTTAATACATGAAACAGAGAAAAATAAAACTTTGAGAATAAAATTTAGAAAATGGGTAAATTATTTAGAAAATATAAGATAGTAAATGCAAATACATATGGGATGGTTAACTAGATAAGGTTAATGAAATACCATGATTACATCGTACAAAGAAGGAGGGTTACAAAATGGGGGTGGAAAATAGAATATAGAAAACCTAATATTTGTCAATGATATTATTAATAACACTGGAAGTATATCTCAACATCTTCTTTTGCCAAAAATATTGTGTAAGAATAATTGAACAGCAGATATAAATATTTAAAAAAAAACATTCGAGTAGATTTTTTCAGATGTTTTGATAGTCTAATAGTTCTGTAAAGATTTCTAGACATACACTGATCTTGAAAGGTAATAACACTGAGGCTGCAAGTTTTTCAAGATAACTACGACATAACAGAAACACAACACTAACATGTAACACACACATGAAATATTATATAACAATGCCCATTTTGCTGACTTGGTTCAGGACATTTTAAGAAACAAATAGTGGGTGTAAGTTCATAATAAATAAATGGAAATTTTATCAATTTATATTACCAACAAGCCACGTATTTTTCCTATAGAAACAAAAGAATGGCGGTATATGTAATGTCTTTATTGCAGAAGAAGATTATACTTTATTTCTTTTATATATTTTTTTAAAAGCGTATATTACTAAAAGATACAATCAAAATTACAAAATATCGTTAAAGCAATAAAACTTTGGATAACATGTTTGACAACTCCTATTTTGATCTGAATGATTTCCTATCAACTTTAAACTAGATTATACAAATCATATGAAAAAAATGAAATTCATGATTGTAATCACCAAAAAGAAGTATACACAATTGAATAGATAAAAACATATTTTTTCATGAATTTTTACATCACTTTATATCATAAAACAGACTTCAAGATTGAAATAATGTGCCTCGTAAAAATAAACATGTTCTAATCTGTGCATTTATTCAACCAACTAGTAATTAACGTTAAGTCCCTTCACAAGCAAGAAGGTGGATTTTTAATAAATAAAAAAAAGGAGGATAAATAAAAATGAACAGTTTGAATGTTCAAATAATATGTTATTCATCCTTATGGTATCTTTACTTTATGGCGATCTAAATGAAATTGGTATCCGTTAATTTCATGTTTCACTTTATAAGCATTGCTAACCGTAGACAGTAAAATGTTTACTATAACAACTCCTTTTCTGAAATATCCGTTATTCAACCAACTAGTAATTAACGTTAAGTCCCTTCACAAGCAAGAAGGTGGATTTTTAATAAATAAAAAAAAGGAGGATAAATAAAAATGAACAGTTTGAATGTTCAAATAATATGTTATTCATCCTTATGGTATCTTTACTTTATGGCGATCTAAATGAAATTGGTATCCGTTAATTTCATGTTTCACTTTATAAGCATTGCTAACCGTAGACAGTAAAATGTTTACTATAACAACTCCTTTTCTGAAATATCCGTTACTGAAAAAAGCGGTGTCCTTGTTCATCATTCAATCGGTACAGCACATTGTATCCCTCTTCTGGATAATGGGTCTCATCTTTATGTAAACCATCATCAAATTATTGTCATCTAGAATGGTGTTCAAATCTATGGATTCCGCCATCGTTTGCGGCGGCGACGATGTAATATGGCGTTGAATTGTGACGTTTTATGCTAGATCTGCCACAGATTTGGAGAAAACAAAAATCTGCCATAAATTTGAGTTGTTTGGCGTTTGTAACGTCACATTTACCATAGATTAGGAATCTGCCATAGATTTGGAACCCGCCATAGATTTGAGTCCTACAGATATATTTGATAAAACATTCCTAGCAGGATACGGTCTTTTGAAGTTCAAGGGATTACCTAATTGTTTGTCTGTTACCTTGATTCTTTTCTTTGATCGATCCATGAAAACATAATTGGTTCATAGATATTTTTTAATTCAACTCCTTAAAAAAATGTTTTCATGGCCTTTGATCTATAAATAAACGAAAAAGCCTTAGGTCTGAAAATGTACCAATGTTGTCATAGACATGAGTAGTTATCTTTCACTGAATTGTTTTATATTTAGTTATACTGATGCCATTTACAGCTCTTTTTCAAGGTATATGAATGGGTTTGTCTCGTTGTTGAAGACTGTACTGTAACTTATAATATCACTTCAAGTTGTTGTCCTTTTTCTATGATTAATTGTCACCTTGAAAGCCATATAAAATAATTCGATGTTTCAAATGTTTTGTAATTGATTTCAATGTGAAAAACAATTATAACATAATGTGTCTGACATTAAACATTTATATGCAGGAAAAATGTATCAGGTACAAAACGATAAGATATAGTCAAATGTGTTTGAAATGCTGACATATGAATTGAAAAGTAAGGCTAAAGATAGACTTAGATTTATGTTTCATTTACGTTGAGTCTTGATTTCCTTGAAATAATATTTATCAAGTGTTTGACACTTTAGATAAGGGATCGCCCGTCCTTGCGAACAGATGAAAAGATACTATCAGTACAAGTATTTACAGTTGTGAGGAATTTCTTTTCTCCATTTGTTTCAGTTTCCCTTAACTCCTACGTTTAATCATTCAAGTAATAGTGTGAAGCAGCAAGTGATAACAGAGCGGTCCTGTGCTAAAAGGTAAGACATATAGCGTTGATAAAACATTCAGTAGACGTTTATTCTGTCGAAACAATCTGTGTCGGTCTTTTTTAATTTCAAGGATCACCTCAATGTTTGATTGTTTTTTTGATTCGTTTCTTCTTAGTCGTTGTTAGAGATGTAAATCACCACGATAATCGTATATTACCTTAAAATATCATACACATATATATGTTCCTGTTATCATCGAATAGTATAAAATCACATAGAAAATATATTCCAGTTATTACAACATAGTCAACTAAAGCCGTGAAATGTTACTATATTATATGTATATGTTATAACGTAATTTAAATAGACATTAGTAAATTATATCTAAAAGACGGACGAAAGAAACCAGAGAGACAGTTTAAAATGTAGACACCAACTCTTATACATGAACTTATTGTATATATATATATGTATTTTTAAATACTGAATATTTATATAAAACCTTGAATTCAGTGCATTTAATGTACATGTATTTAATCCATAATTGAATTTATGTAATGGCATTTTTCTTACAGTCATCATGAAGAGAAACTCTATAAACCAAGACAATTCTGATGATGCAAATATAATAAAGAAAACAACGTACTGGGAAATATACGGAGTAAAACGTTTTCCGTACCATGGTAAGCGGAAGTTTACACCATTACTGTACCAATCATTAAATGGAAGAATGGTGATCTCAAATGATGTGTTTGGACTTACAATCAGTCAATTTGAACGAAAGTATAAAGCTTGTTTGGACAGAAGGAAAACAAATGAACAGTGGATACTGAACCTTAGATATCCAGACAAATCTTCAAAAGAGTATTTGGAATACTTAGAGAAATGTACCGACTGCAATACAGGTAATTACTTTATTTCATCAATTTCTTAAACTCTAAAATCCACCAATATAAGTCAAAAACATCAGAATGGTTAATTATTAACTGACAGCATAATAACTCCAACATAAAAATGACTAGAGAAAAAAAGCGACAATGACTTAAATACGTTTACCAAAAATTGCAAACGAAGTTTATGACGGAGATATAGACACCCTTCCAAACCTCAAAAAATCAACCCCGAAGACCAGCTGACGAAATAAACCTTAAATGCCCATGTAAATGATGCCTGAATCTTGATATCCGTATTTTTTGTTGAAATTGCTTCCCTGGTTTTCTTCGGATGGTAAGTTATGTTTTTAATACTTGCCGTGATACTCACGACAAAAGGTAATGATAGTAAATGATTTTACAACTGAAGACAAATTACGCATTCAATGCAAAAGCATAGTGGTCGATAATCGTACAATACTATTTGTAAGGTGGGTTTGAGTCAACTGCGTTTCTGAATTTGCCTTAATGAGAAGCAATTACACTAAATATGTGAGAACAACAAAATACAATGATTTCCCGCGCCTGAGGGAGATATGAAAAAATTTTCATCCGAGAAAAATCGTGTTTCACATGGGCATCGCCCGAGGGAAATATGACTTTTCGGAGATGAACCAATATTCATATCTCCCTAAGACAAGGAAAATAAATGCTTTATTTCACTGCTTATACTTCTCTTCACCTCTGCATAGAAGATAGTGGTTTAAATAATTGTTTTATTATCCGTCTGGTTTCACATACACAATGGTAATCAGTACCGATTAAATGGTAATTACTCATTTATTTCTGTATGGTTTTTATTTCTCAAATATTGATTTCAAACGAAATAACTATGCTATCTTTAAAAAAAGAACGTCACACATTAAAAAAATCCCGACGTTTAGCTGGGAATTTTGTACTCATAAGGATTAAAAGTTTTGTTTGACGTCACGTTGGGTAGTTTCAACCAATAAAATGTTGATTTTGCTATCAAAACGAAAATGCAGTGGAATAATACCGCTTTTATGTATGTATGCTAACTGGTTAAACACCTGTTTGTTTTAAATAATTTAACAGATTATAGATAGTAAAAATAAATGTTAAAAGTTGTCAAAGCGATATTTTTGTTGTGTCGTTATACCATTGTTAACGGGAATTGGAGGGTTTGCGACTCTAATTGCATATATTTATTCTCGATTCATTCCCAATGACCTGTTTCAAGGCTGTAGCCTATAGGTATGTGGTTGTCGTTGATTCATGTCTGTCGTATTTATTTTTATTTTTTGTTTTATCATAGATTATGCCGTTAATTTCTAAATTGTTTTGGTTCATATCTTTCAAGTCAAGTCTTGTTATAGCTGTAAAGAAAGTGCTTTTCTCATTGTTGATGGCCTTTCAGTTTCCTCTATTACCTAACATTTACTTCATTTGAACTTTGGTGGATATATGTATCATCCTGCAACTTGTCCTTTTTTTATCAAAGATAATTAATATGACTTCGTTCATAAAGACAAAACATAAGAAAAGTGTACAAGCCGACTTTAAATAGGAAGTGGAATTCGGTCCGTGAATACGATTTCGTAAGATACACAAACTACAACAAGACGTTACTTTACAAGTCATAATATTAAGTACATGTAACGTCACAAATCGTTAATTCTAACGTTAAAAATGCTGTCTGCTGAACTGTCCGAGATGCGGTGAAAGAGCTAACAGAAATAATGATCGATTAATAATGTGTTTTTTGTGCTTCTTTTTAAATTTTTTAAACTATACTTTTTGAACCAATGACTTTTTATTTATCAATATATAAATCATGTAGATATTTTTATATATTATAGATCACTTGCTAAGGCTCGGGAATTATCCTAGACAGAAATACTTATTTGAACACTTGGTTAACACAGTTGGTTCTGAAATAGATATACGAAAAAGACAACGACTATTTATTATAACTGATATGATCCACAATGCATCCGTAGATGATCTTATAAAAATATCCAGTGGAAGTTTATCTGAAGGACTTGATTTACCAGGTAGTGACATGGATATAATGTACATAATTAACAAGTTTCATGTTTTTCAAAATGAACTCAATATCAAACACCCTATGCACGGCGATGCATTTGTTTTGGAGACAGATATAAATCATCCTGGATTTACTAGAATCAGAATTGTAGTACAAACAGATAGGAAATCTAGCTTTATTTTTATATGTTTCAATTGTCCACCAGGTAAATGTACTGGTAAAAATACTTACCTAAATAGAACGCTCTTTAATAATATTTGTAGGCGTCAAATCACGAATTCGCCAATCTTTGCACACGGTCCGTGTTTTGCAGACAAAGACCAAACGATAGATATTGCATTCTGCTTACGGAGTAAACTTCTTCCACAAAACGCAATTGCATGGACATGCCGTCATCGCAGACAATGGCCCCCTACTTTCATAATTGACAGAATCAGAAATTATGGATGCTTGCTAGTACCTATAGGACCTAAGACCGTATCAGATGATAAATTGTGGAGAGTGTCGTTTTCTGTTGCAGAAAAAATACTAGTATATTCATTTAATTTCACTCAACTTTTATGTTACGCCCTACTTAAATTAACACTAAAGCGTATCGTTAACACACATAATGATGTCAAAGACTTGTTGTGTTCATACTTTCTGAAGACAGCTTTATTCTGGGTTTCTGAAGAGTCTGATATAGAAACCTTTCGAGTTTTCTCACTGTATTCTTGTTTTTCTCTCTGTCTTGATAAATTAATATCATGGGTGAAAATATTAAACTGTCCGAACTATTTTATACCAGAACACAATATGTTCCTAGGAAAGATCGATAAGAGTAATCAAACAATACTTGTATGTGTTCTTGAGAGTATCAAGCTAGGAGGGATTGAGGGATTGATATCTAGCTTATTTTCGCCTGCCAATGAAAATCCAAGTTTATTTAGTATAAATAGTGAATTTCTGTCCGTTAATTTAGACTTCCTATTTTACAAAATTAATACAAAGTATAGGGAGAGGACAACGGACATTTTAAAGTTATATGAACAACTTGCATTTATTGAATCTTTACTTAAGTCCGAATCATCTCCATTTATTATTGGTGTATGCAAACATCAGTTTGCGGAAATCAGTAAATTTGTAGCACAAAAAATGCCACTTCCAAACACAATAGTTAACACGTACAACATGCGCAAACGTTATCATCAACATTTACAAAACGGCACCATGACAGATGCTGTATCAGGTTGGTTGTTATATGCGTCGTTTTATTATGTAACAGGACAGTTCAATATAACTCTAAGACTTACGGAACTTGTTCTCTCGAGATGTTCACCTGATATGGTGCTTAATTGCAATGAACATAGTTGTGGACATAGAGTCATGTACAGACAAAATGTACATTCTTCCATGACTTTAAATCAAAGGATGAAAATGGCTATCATAGGCAATGTCAGGTACTGTGAGCACTCATCATTAATACCAGAAGAACTAAAACTAGAGGTTGAAACAACAATGGTAGAGATACCGCCTGTTGTATTGTCACACTGCCTGAGATTTTTATGCTATCATCATCTTGGTGATATCATCAACAGACAAAAGTCTTTACGTGATTTACATTTAACAGTGAAACAACAGTATTTAATTCAATTTGCATTTTTTCCTGTTTCAATAACAATAGTTGGAGTATGTTTTGAGATCTTGGGCGCTAAAGACGTAGCCTATCAGTGCTATGAGGAAGCGATACAAGTGAACGATTGGAGTGCTAGTACCGCAAAAATAAGAAAATCAAAATTAGAAGGAAGCTTTTGTGGACTTTGATAGTTATGATTTCATACATTATCGCGAGTATCACTTTCTTGTTAATTATAACACGCTAATGTTGATGATACTGACATAAAATAATATGTATAAAAGATAATTATAATTATGTTTTGCTTATATTGATTCATCATGTTCATAGTTCGAATATAATATGATTTAACAGTCGACTGAAATGCTGACACAGTTTATTGGTGTTACAAGAGAGCTTTACAATGTAGCCAAACATCAACATTTAGACAACTTAAAATTGCCTTCTGATAAACATTTTTTTTATTGCAGTTTTGAAGGCTTACCCTTTAAAAAGACAAAGGATATATATACATAAAACAGAAGTAATATGAATACCAAGTACACAGCTCTTCCTAGGAGACCAATTGGCACAGACATTAACAACTATAGGTCACTTTAAGGGTTTCAACAATGAGCAAAGCCCATACTGCTTAATCAGAAGTAAAAGGCCTCGAAATTACAACATTAAAAAAAAGGTTGATTTATATGAAGTATCTAATCTGTTGACTATTCATGTAGTTAAAATTTATTTGCAAACGCATATATAAAAATAAATGAACTGTAAAAGAAATAAATCGTGTACATAATGTTGCTTTAGCCTAACATTATATAAATGAACTGGATGATTAAGTATCTATACGTACGATTAGAAAGAACAAATATAATTGCAACTAGAAACGATAAAACATTTAACTATATTCGATCAGAATGACAAATACAACATCATAACAAGATACATAAATGTTGACTAAACAAATAAAGTAACATATCTTAAAGCAATGCGAATTGACACTCGGCAAAACAGTTCTAAATCGGGAATATGTCATGTCCGGTACAAAAAGGACCAGACGAAAATATCATATTCAAACCACACGTATCAATTGAGATTTGTAAACACCATACGGCTGAGCAGAATGTATATTACTGCTCAGAAATCAGAAATTAATAATTCAAAAGTTGAAACATCCCGTTTGTCATATATTTAAGTGTGGAGACGTCCTTTTGTGTCAATATTGAGGAAAGGATCAAGGTATGTAACAGTTCTCCTCGTGTCAGGAGTATTCTCAATTTCAAATTACTCGGATATATGAAATGCAAGTACAGAGTGAAATATGGGTTATTCAGTTGTAGGATTCCTTCAACATATATGACTGTAAAATTAAAGACTTTCTCAAATTTCCTTTTCTTTTTGTCTTTTTGTTCCAAACCAAAGCTATCAGAAAGGGTTTCACAATAAGTACATGTTAGAGTCTCTAATATCTGTTAAAATATTTTTAGGGTCATTGATTTTATTATCTTGATTTTTGGTACATGCCATCGAACTCAATCTTTTTAGACAGAAAATATCAAATAACGAATACATTAATTACTGTAAGAGGAAGAATACGAAGACACGTTATGTGTCATAATGCAACCTGAATATACAAATAAATACAAGGCCGTTTTTCTCTATGCTTTATATTTTGATCAATTCTTTACATTCGAGCACCTGATAATTCTCTATTCCTTTTTTTTCATTTCTCTGTTATTTATATTTATTGTCCGTCATTCTCTATTCTGTAAAACTCCATCAACACCCTTCTCTTTCCGATAATATGTTATTTATAGTTTTAACACTCTCCCTTCACAGTCAAAGAGCAGTTTTAGAAGATAAGTGAACTCGAAAACATGGTTCCCTGACGCGGCCTGTAAGAAGAGAACGAAATTAACGATACAAATCTTCTGACATATAACATATTTATATTTTGCGTTGATCGTTCCTGATGGGGTTAAATCCAGACACGTGATTAAGACTCATGAAATTGATAAGGTGTTGTTATCAGTCTTTTGTTAATGTTATTTTTAAAATTTTTAGTTACTTTTTTCATAGAATAAGTAGATAAATATATAAATTAACACCCGAATTTAAAAAATAAATAAAATCAGAAACAGTTATTGGCGAAATATTTATTTCCCCAACATAACAAATTAACAAACATGTTTATATATGTCGTGTACAAGTTCCGATTTTGTACAGGTTATAACATGTAAAAACATATTGTACATGTTATAACTTGTAAAATGCTAAAATACAAGTTATAACATGTACAAAAGTACCTCATACATGTAAGTACATGTACAAAATATTGCTTAAACATGGTTTTAACTTTTACAAAATTTAAGATAAATCTTAATGAAGTAAAATATACATTTAAATTCACCAATGCATATAAAGAACAACCATAAATAGACCAGAACGTGTCTTTTTCTGTAGAGGGCAATGATCACATAGTTTCAGAAATATATGTTTCATGACTTATGTTGACAAAATGTGTTTTCATGTAATTGTATGTTTTATGTAGTCCATCATGGCTTAAATAAGTGTGACACTATTTACTAAAAGCTTGCATTCCCTCAATGACAACTACATTATATACTAGTTATTAAATTCTTCCAAAAATTATAAGAACAATGCCTAATAATTTTGGATAATACTCCTCCCTCTCGTTTAATACCGTGCAAAGACTAAAACAATGTCTTATATGCTTACTCTGTAAAAGCAAGAGAAAGCTGAAATAGCTTTCATTGGACCACGTTTCATTATCAATATCTTTGGATCTACTCTTCAACATTTTTGGCCTTCAGCATGACTTACATGTATGTAAATTTATAACAGATTTTTTTTTATAAACTATAAGATCATTGCATGAGGCGAATGTCATTTTGATGTTTCAAATATATATCCCCTTCTTAGAAAGCATGCATTTGTGTCCTTTGGATGTTGTCTCCTATATGAGCTGGTTGTTGTCTTTTAGACACATACCCCATTTCCATTCCAAATTTTATGTGTAGACATATCTGTCCTGGCTATCCTCTTATGTCTTTTTTGTGTCAACTAGAATGAAAGTCTTTTACTATTGCCGTCAAAGTGGACACTGACAATTATAATTCCTAAAATAAAGATATGTTCATAGATAGTCATAAGAGGATCATAAGACATGTCCTAAGATATATCTTATGACAAGTCTTAGTAATGCTTCGTAATACCGACCCCTGGACATTAACTGTATCAAAAATGGACAAAACACACTAACATGAAGGAATTATATAAAAGTTATGAACATATTATTGAGGTCAATAACATCTGTTGCGATAATAGAAGCATATCCTTATTTTTCGATTTTGTACAAGTAAAAACCATTTTTAAGCCATATTTTGTACAGGTTATAACATGTACGAGGTATTTTGTACATGGTATAACTTGTATTTTTGCATTCTACATGTACAATATTTGTATAACATGTACAATATTTGTGTACATGTTATAACCTGTACAAATTTGCAACTTGTACACGACATATATATTACCGTAGTTTCTTTATCTCTTATAAAATGACCAAAAGAAATAATAAGTCAACTAATTCTTTTATGTTTAATTATTCAAAACAAATATTGGCTTTTCATTCTAGCATTTATATTACATTTTTTTTTGTAATTAAAATGAATCATCCACTTGAAGGGACGTGACTTCTAATATAATTCGACACACTCAACGGATCTTTAACCAATATGAATTTTGAACGTTACGTTTTATATTTTGTGTGAGTTCGTTCAAACCTGTCGTACCAGACTTGATTTAACACTAGAGTCTCTTATCTTGATTATCTTAACATGATTGAACGGACTTTACACGGCAAATCGGAAAAGAGCCAGAAAGTTCGTCAGCAGAAGCAAGGAAATCAAAACTTTTTGAGATTTGATATAAACGGATATCATCAACAGTGAATCGACATGCTATGCTGTATCATAAGTGTATTGAGAAACATTCTATCCATGTTACAAAATGAAAAACCTTAACCTGTTACATGAAATTAATGAAGTTTAAATGAGCGTTTTGAACATATGGGCGTACTATCTTCCTTAAAACAAAATCAATTAATAATCTGCGTCGAGAATAGATAAGGAATTAATGTGGTCGAAGACAAACTCGTTAGTATTTAGGATCCAAGATATGATTGTGAAAACTGTTGTGTCAAACAATAACGAGAGGAGAAAGATAACAGAGCGACATCTGAAATCTGAGTTTACATAAATGAAAACGCCAATCGCTAAAAGAATTGTAAAAAATAAACAACAGTACAAATACACAACATATAAA
The DNA here is from genome assembly GCF_036588685.1 of Mytilus trossulus. Lineage (NCBI taxonomy): Eukaryota > Metazoa > Mollusca > Bivalvia > Mytilida > Mytilidae > Mytilus > Mytilus trossulus. Next base: position 418,671 of record NW_026963310.1, read on the forward strand.
ACTATAGACATAAATCCCAACACAAAATGGGTAGTTATCACATGTTCTCCGGAATATTTAACAACCTTCTCTATAAGTGGCACTCATCATCATCCTCGTGTTAATACAAATCTGGTAAAAAGTATAGCTCAGTTGGTCACATTCTTTGAAAGGGGAATGGGAATCTAAGTTTAACAATTGGATCTTTCCCGCTATGATCTGACAATACGTTTTTCCCAATTTGTGATGTCAACCGTAAATGAATCATACAAATGGTATTTGCAATATTTTCCCATCTTTATGAATGAATAAGACGTGTGGAATACATCATTCGTAGTTGCAAAAACCAAGCACCCAAGTCATATAAAAAGGAATGTTGCCATGTTTGTTCGATGATTGTCTACTAACAATTAAGTTAAAGAACAGATACACCATATAGTTAATTGATTATATAATTTTACATGATGCATTTCCGATAGGCCAAGTAAAGGTGTTACATTTCAAAATATACAAATATAGATAATAGTTTTAAGTGTCTGTCACAAGATAGACATAATGTTAATGAAAGAAATGTTAACGAAAGAAATATCTATATAACTGAAAAACGAGTTCAAAAGGTTTCGATTTCACAAACTAGTAAAAATATATATCTTGTATCAATCGTAAATATAAATCAACATGCAGACATCTTAAACTTTCAGGTATTTCGAATCCAAGCCTTTATAGGAATATTCTTTAAAAAGCACAACAATGTCAGCATTCACCTCTAATGGTAATCAAACCTTCAAACAGCTTTTCTGTCAGACGGAATATATTTACAATACTGTTATTAGGTTATTGAGAATATGGTATTTAGGTATCAATATTGATTCAATCATAGGGTCTTTGTATAAAGGAACCTCTTGGAAAGAAGGAAAAACAATTTGGAAATATCCTTTAACTTTATTATTTGCTATACAGATCTAAACAATGTTCTGTCATTATTTATTTTTTTAACTAAAATTTGGTAACTATGTTCAATGCATCTACCTGATCGAACTAGAGATAAAGGATTCAACAGATACAGTTTAGTCGGCCTCATATTTTAACTTATATATAAAAATTGAACATGAAGGTCGGTTTGAAACAAAACTTTACGACAAAGGAGATGAATCCAGCTTCCCAATTGTGAAATTTCCATGTTTATGTAGCAATGGTCCAACTGCACATGCGAACATAATATATGTATATCCCAATTGATACGATATTCTCGGGTTTGTCTTTCCTATAATGGTTTCTATAATAGAGGAATTCTGGTCACAAGGAAGTTTTTTAACCACGAGATCTCAGAGGAGAAGATGAATTTCTCCTTTTGTAAATAAATCGGTCGCCGACACGAGTTTCTTGGTCATTACTGAATATCCTTTCCACAAAAGATAGCGGATATGTTTATGATGATGTCACTACAATCCCCTTCCTATTTCAAGTATATAACCTCCCGAGTAAGAATTATTACCGGGTTTATACTAACATGAGGAACACGATGAGTATCATATGTGCAGCAGGATCATCTTACTAATTCGGATATCATCCAGTTTCTGGTGCGATTCGTCTTGTTTAGTCTTTATCATTCTATGTTGTGTTTGCTGTACAATTGTTTGATTTGCCAAATTCATTGAAAAATATATATTTAAAATTTGAACGGATTGAGGTTCTTTATTATTCTCCAGGAAATATGTGATGTTTTTGTAAGCTCTCGATAGTAGATTATACTCTTTCTGTTTTACAAGCAACATAATATTATCGATTCGAAATTACTCTCTCGGATAAAAGCCATAGGAAACATTGTAACTGAAACAATTGAATAAGTAATACAATGTTATTATAATAACGAAAGACCATGACATACAAATACATCGATCTAATACCAGAATATCGATCCCCTTCCCATATTCACCCGGATTTATTTTAGCTTTACCATGCTAAGCAAGAGTTGTGTCCCTTGTTCAGTCAAACTTCCGGTTTTCGTTTGAGTCGAACTATGTGTATCTCGAAATATTTCTCCGGTCCGGCTGACTTCGAGATAACGAGAGTCGACTGTAGTTGTAAGCTAAAATATCCAAAGATACATTCATGTATACACGATCCATGTTTATCAAACACAGATCAGACGATTGATATTGCAAACTGCATACGGAGTAAAGATCTACCCCAAAACGCCATTCCATGGATCACACGTCATCGAGGGCAATGGCCACTTAATTTCGTTATTGACAAAATAAATAATTGCGGATGTTTGTTGTTGCCAATAGGACCTAAGACTGTATCAGATAGTGATTTATTATGGAGAGTGTCTTTCTCTGTAGCAGAAAAATTATTTGTACATTCGTTTAGTTTCACTCAACTCTTATGTTACGGTCTACTAAAATTGACACTTAAACGTATCATTGATACACACAATGCAGTAAAAGGATTATTGTGCTCTTACTTTCTGAAGACGGCTTTATTCTGGGTTTCAGAGTCTGTTGAACTTGACATATTTCAATTATCTAAAATATATCATTGTTTTTATCTCTGTCTTGAAAAATAATATTATGGGTAAAGACATGCCATTGTCCGAACTATTTTATTCCTGAACATAACATGTTCCTAGGAAAGATCGATCAGAATAACAATACGATTCTATTGTGTGTACTTGAGATTATACAGTGTGGAGAGATAGATGGATTAATATAGCATGTATTTCTACTTGACAATGACCATCACTATTTATTAAATACGAGTGAATCTTCGTTCGTTCAGCTAGACTTTCTACTTTACAGAAATTTTTGTTACATGGTAGACGCGATACGTCAATGCATTTCAAATTATTATAAAGCACTTTCTTGTATTGAAAATTTACTAAATTCCGAGTCGTCAACATTTATAAAAGAGGGACGAAAGATACCAATGCCATGGCTAAAAATCAAAAAGACACACAGAAAAACATTAGTACACATGACACAACATAGAAAACTAAAGAATAAACAACATGAACCCCACCAAAACTTGGGGTGATATCAGGTGCTCCGGAGGGGTAAGCAGATCCGGCTCCACATGTGGCACCGTCGTGTTGCTTATGCGATTACAAATCCGATCTAATTCGGTAAGTCATATTCATGAAAGGGAAGGGGATTATATTTACGACGTAAGGCACATATCCAATATCATTTGTGAAACGTTATATTATAATTTACGCATGCAAATTAAATATAAACTGCATCAGCCGAGAAATGGTACATATGTTACCACTATCAAATGCAAAAGGTGACACGTACCGCATACACAAACTCCATCATGCACTTTTCCAACGTATCATCAAGATAGATGCTGTATCGGGATCGGATGTAGATGATAAGAAACTTTTGCAGCTCAATGTATATGTTGAACTTAGCTGCCTTGAAAATAAGAAAATTTTGCAGCTCAATGTCTATGTTGAATTTGGATTGAGCTGCCTTAAAAATTAAAAAAAATTGCAGCTCCATGTATATGTTGCTCTTGGATTTAGCTGCCTTAAAAATACATAATTGGAAGTTGAAATTAGCAACGTCCATTGGCCGATATTACGGGATAAAAAGGACGATGCTTTGTTTTTAAATTATTCTTTATCTTTCCTGTATCTTTTCTCGTCTTTTTCGTTAAGACCATCAGGTTCTAAAGTGTGGAGTTGGTGGATCCAACCTGATGGTCTTAACGAAAAAGACGAGAAAGATAAAGAATAATTTAAAAACAAAGCATCGTCCTTTTTATCCCGTAATATCGGCCAATGGACGTTGCTAATTTCAACTTCCAATTATGTATTTTTAAGGCAGCTAAATCCAAGAGCAACATATACATGGAGCTGCAATTTTTTTTAATTTTTAAGGCAGCTCAATCCAAATTCAACATAGACATTGAGCTGCAAAATTTTCTTATTTTCAAGGCAGCTAAGTTCAACATATACATTGAGCTGCAAAAGTTTCTTATCATCTACATCCGATTTCACCTGGATAGATGCACGCTTGATAAAGCTAGTTGGTCTAGCGAAATATTGCGTTTATTTTCATCATTTTGTAAATATTTTAAACATTCTTATATTTACATACTAAATAGTGTGTTAAAATTACATTGTTAGGCAATCTATAATTTTATTTGTGTAATTGAATTAATCTCTGTACTGATTAATCCACACTCCCATAGATTTGTATGTCATGTGCTGCTATTTATAGGCACTTATATATATATATATATATATATTCATTAAATAAAATAGTAAAATAAGTAAAAAAGTTAACAGTTCCATTCAATCGATTGAATGGAACTGTTATCTTTTTAACTTATTTTACTATTTTATTTAATGAATATATACATCTGCACATGTGAAATTTATTTTTACGCCTATATATATATATATATGTTCCGGACCATATGAGTATTTGGACCATACGCGTATGGTCATCATGACCATATGCGTATACTCATATGGTCCGACCATACGCGTATGGTCCGACCGTACGCGTATGGTCGGACCATATGAGTATTACACTAGTTTGGTTATTAACGGGCCGGACCATATGAGTATTTGGACCATAAAGGTATTTTTCAAATATACAATAGAAATAATACAATAAACTTTATCTTAAAAACAAATGTGTTTACAAAACAATGTAATCATTTTACATGTCAAAAGCTACATAAACATTAAATATTGATGCCACAGTCAGTTGATCTTAGTTTTCATCGCTAATTGTATTCGTGTATGCTTTTGTATACTTAAAATGAAATTCACACGGTACCATACATGTAGTTTTTCTGAGATTGCTTGTTTTGGCTGCGTGCAGTGATATCGACTCGGACAATTCCGATGTGTCTACGGTGTTTTTGAGAAACTCTAGATCTTCAATATCGTAAAATGAATTTCACAGATCAAATCAGATAAAGACAGTGGCTATTTCATGGCTCTTAAATGCTATTTTACCGTCTTATAATTAAGACTAAATAGAAGTATAGAAAAAATAAAGAAACATACACTTTTAATATTTTACTTTTAAAATGTCTTAATATCATGATCTTTAACAAATATCATGATCCTTGCCGGTGATGATACCTACTTTAAAGAATAAAAATCCTTGTACAATATGTTCATTTAATTTTGGCATCTTTTTATAATTGTACTTACAAATAGTAAGAAATATTAACTGTGCGAAACTGTTTTTTTTAAATAATTTTTTTTGAATATACATAAAATTACATTTTAGTGACGTAACAATCAGAAGGGTCACACCTAATGAAGAGTTTAAAAGTATACGTGTTGATTACCCCGACCATACGCGTACGGTCCGACCATACGCGTATGGTCGGACCATATGAGTATATACCCATATGGTCATGACCATACGCGTATGGTCCAGATACTCATATGGTCCGGAACATATATATAAAATTTAGCTGATCTGTAACAATAACATCTTCATGCTTTATATATCATGTACTGTAGTACGCCGCTAGATTAAAACTGACGTGGAAAGGTAACACATGGCCACCGTAAGCTTTACTTTAGTGAAGCCCAGGTGGTCGTGTGGTCTAGCGGGACGGCTGCAGTGCAGGCGATTTGGTGTCACGATAGCACAGTAGCATGGGTTGGAATCCCGGCGAGGGAAGAACCAAAAATTTGCGAAAGCAAATTGACAGATCTAACATTGTTGGGTTGATGTTTAGACGAGTTATATTTGTTTAACATGCACACGTATAAAAATTGCGGTTTTTATCCAACGCAATCATAGATTTGAACGTAGTTTTCAATTTAGACTCGTTTATATCTTTTTGTTTGGGCTTTGTATCATATTTTCCCTCCGGTTTATATGATCCGTTCATCCTATATTGACTCTTTAAATTCAAGAGTTTATCTAAAAATGAGGGTACTTTTCTAAAAATGAGGGTACTTTTTATATGGCCTTCCAAATACCGTTTCGATCCCTCACATCACTGAAGAGACATTTATTGTCGAAATCCGGATATGGTGTACTAAAGAAATATTGACACCGAATGTTTGTGGCACAACATCCTGTCTACAAGTTAACAAATTTTTTTTCTGTGACGTATTAAATTTATATTAGGATCCATTTTGTTACATCTTGTGATCAATTTTATTTGGCAATCGTCAATGGCAGTCAGCAGGGTTAAAGAACATCAGTTGTTCGACCTGTTAGTCAAATGCGTTTTGTTTAAATATACTTTTTCACTCTTTTGGTCTTTTGGAAAATGTTGTTTGTGCTGTTTTTAGACCCTACTACAACGAAATATGTTTGACATGCACACGTATAAAAACTGCGGTTTTTATCCAACGCAGTCATAGGTTTGAACGTAGTTTTCAATTTAGACTCGTATATATATATACATCAACCCAACAATGTTAGATCTATAAATTTGCTTTCGCAAATGTTTGGTTCTTCCCTCACCGGGATTCGAACCCATGCTACTGTGATATCGTGACACCAAATCGCCTGCACTGCAGCCGTCCCGCTAGACCACACGACCACCTGGGCTCTCAAAAAAAGAGCTTTCGGTGGGCATGTGTTACCTTTCCACGTCAGTTTTAATCTAGCGGCGTACTACAGTACATGATATATAAGGCATGAAGATGTTATTGTTACAGATCAGCTAAATTATCTATAGTAAAGGATCCTACAAATAAAGGTAATATACAGTCACAGAAAATAATTATATTCATAAGTACGTCTGAGTCAGTGATATATATATATATATATATATATATATATAAAGAAGTAATATGAATACCAAGTAAACAGCTCTTCCTAGGAGACTAATTGGCACAACAATTAAGACCTATAGGTCAATACAAGGGTTTCAACAATGAGCAAAGCCCATACTGCTTAATCAGAAGTAGAATGGCCCCGAAATTACAACATTTAAAAAAAGGTTGATTTATATGAAGTATCTAATCTGTTGACTATTCATGTAGTTTAGCCTAACATTATATAAATGAACTGGATGATTAAGTATCTATACGTACGATTATAAAGAACAAATATAATTGCAACTAGAAACGATAAAACATTTAACTATATCCGATCAGAATGACAAATACAACATCATAACAAGATACATAAATGTTGACTAAACAAATAAAGTAACATATCTTAAAGCAATGCGAATTGACATTCGGCAAAACAGTTCTATAATCGGGAATATGTCATGTCCGGTACAAAAAAGACCAGACGAAAATATCATATTCAAACCACACGTATCAATTGAGATTTGTAAACACCATACGGCTGAGCAGAATGTATATTACTGCTCAGAAATCAGAAATTAATAATTCAAAAGTTGAAACACCCCGTTTGTCATATATTTAAGTGTGGAGACGTCCTTTTGTGTCAATATTGAGGAAAGGATCAAGGTATGTAGCAGTTCTCCTCGTGTCAGGAGTATTCTCAATTTCAAAGTACTCGGATATATGAAATGCAAGTACAGAGTGAAATATGGGTTATTCAGTTGTAGGACTCCTTCAACATATATGACAGTAAAATTAAAGACTTTCTCAAAGTTCCTTTTCTTTTTGTCTTTAAGACGGTTCTGATTCTGTTTTATACCAGTTCCAAACCAAAGCTATCAGAAAGGGTTTCACAATAAGTACATGTTAGAGTCTCTAATATCTGTTGAAATATTTTTAGGGTCATTTATTTTATTATCTTGATTTTTGGTACATGCCATCGAACTCAATCTTTTTAGACAGAAGGTATTAAATAACGAATACATTAATTACTGTAAGAGGAAGAATACGAAGACACGTTATGTATCATAATGCAACCTGAATATACAAATAAATACAAGGCCGTTTTTCTCGTTGCTTTATATTTTGATCAATTCTTTACATTCGAGCACCTGATAATTCTCTATTCCTTTTTTTTTTCATTTCTCTGTTATTTATATTTATTGTCCGTCATTCTCTATTCTGTAAAACTCCATCAACATCCTTCTCTTTCCGATAATATGTTATTTATAGTTTTAACACTCTCCCTTTACAGTCTAAGAGCAGTTTTAGAAGATAAGTGAACTCGAAAACATGGTTCCCTGACGCGGCCTGTAAGAAGAGAACGAAATTAACGATACAAATCTTCTGACATATAACATATTTATATTTTGCGTTGATCGTTCCTAATGGGGTTAAATCCAGACACGTGATTAAGACTCATGCAATTGATAATGTGTTGTTATCAGTCTTTTGTTAATGTTATTTTTAAAATTTGTAGTTACTTTTTTCAAAGAATAAGTAGATAAATACATAAATTAACACCCGAATTTAAAAAATAAATAAAATCAGAAACAGTTATTGGCGAAATATTTATTTCCCCAACATAACAAATTAACAAACTTGTTTATATATGTCGTGTACAAGTTGCGATTTTGTACAGGTTATAACATGTACAAACATATTGTACATGTTATAACTTGTAAAATGCTAAAATACAAGTTATAACATGTACAAAAGTACCTCATACATGTAATAACATGTACAAAATATTGCTTAAACATGGTTTTAACTTTTACAAAATTTAAGATAAATCTTAATGAAGTAAAATATACATTTAAATTCACCAATGCATATAAAGAACAACCATAAATAGACCAGAACGTGTCTTTTTCTGTAGAGGGCAATGATCACATAGTTTCAGAAATATATGTTTCATGACTTATGTTGACAAAATATGTTTTCATGTAATTGTATGTTTTATGTAGTCCATCATGGCTTAAATAAGTGTGACACTATTTACTAAAAGCTTGCATTTCCTCAATGACAACTACATTATATACTAGTTATTAAATTCTTCCAAAAATTATAAGAACAATGCCTAATAATTTTGGGTAATACTCCTCCCTCTCGTTTAATACCATGCAAAGACTAAAACAATGTATTATATGCTTACTCTGTAAAAGCAAGAGAAAGCTGAAATAGCTTTCATTGGACCACGCTTCATTATCAATATCTTTGGATCTACTCTTCAACATTTTTGGCCTTCAGCTTCAAATATATATCCCCTTCTTTGAAAGCATGCATTTGTGTCCTTTGGATATTGTCTCCTACATGAGCTGGTTGTTGTCTTTTAGACACATACCCCATTTCCATTCCAAATTTTATGTGTAGACATATCTGTCCTGGCTATCCTCTAATGTCTTTTTTGTGTCAACTAGAATGAAAGTCTTTTACTATTGCCGTCAAAGTGGACACTGACAATTATAATTCCTAAAATAAAGATATGTTCATAGATAGTCATAAGAGGATCATAAGACATGTCCTAAGATATATCTTATGACAAGTCTTAGTAATGCTTCGTAATACCGACCCCTGGACATTAACTGTATCAAAAATGGACAAAACACACTAACATGAAGGAATTATATAAAAGTTATGAACATATTATTGAGGTGAATAACATCTGTTGTGATAATAGAAACATATCCTTATTTTTCGATTTTGTACAAGTAAAAACCATTTTTAAGCCATATTATGTACATGTTATAACATGTACGAGGTACTTTTGTACATGGTATAACTTGTATTTTTGCATTATACATGTACAATATTTGTATAACATGTACAATATTTGTGTACATGTTATAACCAGTACAAATTCGCAACTTGTACACGACATATATATTACCGTAGTTTCTTTATCTCTTATAAAATGACCAAAAGAAATCATAAGTCAACCAATTCTTTTATGTCTATTGGCTTTTCATTCTAGCATTTATATTACATTTTTTTTGGTAATTAAAATGAATCATCCACTTGAAGGGACGTGACTTCTAATATAATTCGACACACTCAACGGATCTTTAACCAATATGAATTTTGAACGTTACGTTTTATAATTTGTGTGAGTTCGTTCAAACCTGTCGTAACAGACTTGATTTAACACTAGAGTCTCTTATCTTGATTATCTTAACATGATTGAACGGACTTTACACGACAAATCGGAAAAGAGCCAGAAAGTTCGTCAGCAGAAGCAAGGAGATCAAAACTTTTTGAGATTTGATATAAACTGATATCATCAACAGTGAATCGACATGCTATGCTGTATCATAAGTGTATTGTGAAACATTCTACCCATGTTACAAAATGAAAAACCTTAACCTGTTACATGAAATTAATGAAGTTTAAATGAGCGTTTTGAACATATGGGCGTACTATCTTCCTTAAAACAAAATCAATTAATAATCTGCGTCGAGAATAGATAAGGAATTAATGTGGTTGAAAACAAACTCGTTAGTATTTGGGATCCAAGATATGATTGTGAAAACTGTTGTGTAAAACAATAACGAGAGGAGAAAGATAACAGAGCGACATCTGAAATCTGAGTTTACATAAATGAAAACGCCAATCGCTAAAAAAATTGTAAAAAATAAACAACAGTACAAATACACAACATATAAAACCCAACACAAAATGGGTAGTTATCACATGTTCTCCGGAATGTTTAACAACCTTCTCTATAAGTGGCACTCATCATCATCCTCGTGGTAATACAAATCTGCTAAAAAGTATAGCTCAGTTGGTCACATTCTTTGAAAGGGGAATGGGAATCTAAGTTTAACAATTGGATCTTTTCCGCTATGATCTGACAATACGTTTTTCCCAATTTGTGATGTCAACCGTAAATGAATCATACAAATGGTATTTGAAATATTTTCCCATCTTTATGAATGAATAAGACGTGTGGAATACATCATTCGTCGTTGCAAAAACCAAGCACCCAAGTCATATAAAAAGGAATTTTGCCATGTTTGTTCGATGATTGTCTACTAACAATTAAGTTAAAGAACAGATACACCATATAGTTAATTGATTATATAATTTTACATGATGCATTTCCGATAGGCCAAGTAAAGGTGTTACATTTCAAAATATACAAATATAGATAATAGTTTTAAGTGTCTGTCACAAGATAGACATAATGTTAATGAAAGAAATGTTAACGAAAGAAATATCTATATAACTGAAAAACGAGTTCAAAAGGTTTCGATTTCACAAACTAGTAAAAATATATATCTTGTATCAATCGTAAATATAAATCAACATGCAGACATCTTAAACTTTCAGGTATTTCAAATCCAAGCCTTTATAGGAATATTCTTTAAAAAGCACAACAATGTCAGCATTCACTTCTAAAGGTAATCAAACCTTCAAACAGCTTTTCTGTCAGACGGAATATATTTACAATACTGTTATTAGGTTATTGAGAATATGGTATTTAGGTATCAATATTGATTAAATCATAGGGTCTTTGTATAAAGGAACCTCTTGGAAAGAAGAAAAAACAATTTGGAAATATCCTTTAACTTTATTATTTGCTATACAGATTTAGACAATGTTCTGTCATTATTTATTTTGTTAACTAAAATTTGGTAACTATGTTCAATGCATCTACCTGATCTAACTAGAGATAAAGGATTCAACAGATACAGTTTAGTCGGCCTCATATTTAAACTTATATATAAAAATTGAACATGAAGGTCGGTTTGAAACAAAACTTTACGACAAAGGAGATGAATCCAGCTTCCCAATTGTGAAGTTTCCATGTTTATGTAGCAATTGTACAACTGCACATGCGAACATAATATATGTATATCCCAATTGATACGATATTATCGGGCTTGTCTTTGCTATAATGGGTTCTATTATAGAGGAATTCTGGTCACAAGGAAGTTTTTTAACCACGAGATCTCAGAGGAGAAGATGAATTTCTCCCTTTGTAAATAAATCGGTCGCCGACACGAGTTTCTTGGTCATTACTGAATATCCTTTCCACAAAAGATAGCGGATATGTTTATTATGATGTCACTACAATCCCCTTCCTATTTCAAGTATATAACCTCCCGAGTAAGAATTATTACCGGGTTTATACTAACATGAGGAACACGATGAGTATCATATGTGCAGCAGGATCATCTTACTAATTCGGATATCATCCAGTTTCTGGTGCGATTCGTCTTGTTTAGTCTTTATCGTTCTATGTTGTGTTTGCTGTACAATTGTTTGGTTTGCCAAATTCATTGAAAAATATATATTTAAAATTTGAACGGATTGAGGTTCTTTATTATTCTCCAGGAAATATGTGATGTTCTTGTAAGCTCTCGATAGTAGATTATACTCTTTCTGTTTTACAAGCAACATAATATGGTCTTTCGTTGTTTTGTTTACTTTACTGAAGGTTTTGCTCATTTATTTAGCTTATTAAACTACTGCTAAAAATATTCAAATTGATATTGGGATTGTATTATCCAATGCATATCTTTGACTCTAATGAACGACATGTTGTGTCTACATCTTTGCAACCTATCCGAAAAGGAATTTGTACTAGTATTTATCTGTTGATGAAAGTCATATGTCGAACTCGAGCTAATTATCTGGCAAAATCTGTTCTATTAGAAGATACCCGTCTTTCACTTTGAAAGTTCAACTGTTATGTGTCAAGTATATACTTTTTTGATATGGTCTTCCATAAAATATAGAAGAAAAGTTTTATATTTGTTGCCTCAGATCTGTACATTTTCAATAGATGTATGATTATTTCAATCATAGTAAAATGGTCCGAAACACCCAAAGTAAAGATTACTTCTGAGCCTTCAAGCCTGATCTGAGATATACAGGTGGAAAAAGTTCGTAACCTCAAAAACTGATAAAAAAAAGATGAGTATTCTTTACAAATATTCTTTACAAATATTTCAAATTTAAGTACTGCAGGTGTTATGTCGATACATTCGATAACATGTTAAATAACCTCTTCTAAACAAGCAGAATGTTTGCATATCGTTGTTTTTTTTTATATGTTTGTTATATTTTCATTGATGTAGCATTACTCGATCATTGAGTTTTATTTAAATTTGCTATAAATATTTGTTTTCTTTCATGATTTTTTATATGACATGTTGTACATATTTGTTTTAGTTCATGATTTTTTATATGACAAGTTGTTCATTGTTTGCCAGTGATTTTTGATAGCATGTTTCCCTTATTTTAAACGTCTGACATAAAATATCTATAATCAGAAAATACTACACTAAATTGAAGGGATATATTAACAAATGACCACTGGATAATTTGTTATACAATTTACAAATGAAGTTAGTTTTGGAAAAAGCTTAATTCAAATTCTGTTTCAATTTTGATTAATAAAGTATTTAACACTTGATCGTCATCTTTGCCTAATATTTCCATCTTGAAATTAAATGTTTTTTCATTGGTGAAATGTTCCAACAATTTTAAACGACTGAAGTAAAGCATGTTTATGAGAAGAAAACCTTTACCAAATTAATTGGAAATATCAGCATAAGATCACTGGTCAACTTGTAAACCAATTTGAAATACCGTTAATTTTGGAAAAAGTATCATTCAAAGTCTGTTTCGATTTCCTTTGATTAAAGTTGAGCACTTAGAATTAGTTGATTGTCATCACTTTATTTTAAAATAAATAATAGATGATATGATCTTTACAGAAAATTTACAGTTTATTAGCCAGGAAGTTTTGTGTCTCCTTCAGTTTTCTTCAAATGACCACTTTAACTAATTCAAGTGATATTGCGGTTCCCAGCAACAAAATTGTAATTCATACTACTTTATTTATATCATGTATCCCATATGACAGACAGGTCTGTCTGAATCTTTGCATTACATATAATCAAGCAACAACATATATTCTGAACCAAAATGACATACTAGTTGGTCTTTATCTTTGCCGTACAATTCTCCAGACAATTTCTATCTATGAAAATATCATTGCATTAAGTAAGACTATCTCCGTGAGGTTGATTCAATGCATTTGAAAGTGTTTCCCGATAATAACAGATTTGCTTATGATAACATCAACGTTTAAAGAATGGTTTAAATTTTGTTCATAACTGACATTGTTGATGTACAGATTTGCTATACATTTTAGTTTTATTTCATTACTTTTTATTAGGTGTTTTGTACTGTTAAAAGCTTTCCTGTGATCTTTGAGAGCTTAACTTGTATATTTGTTGTCCATGGAGATTGACTAAGGAGACTTCATGCAACATCTCGTGAATTTTTCACTTAAAATGTTTTGTTTACTGACGTCCTCTCATTGAATAATGTTTCACTAATATCAAACAATTTCTCTGAGCTGAAAAAGTAACCCATTGAATTGGAAATATTTTCAATAGAACACTGGTCAATTTGTGATTTAACCTTAAAAGGAAGTTAGTTTTAGAAATTCTCATTCTAATTCTGGTTCGATCGTGTTTCACACTTATGACAAGTAGGTCCTTTGTTTTAAAATAAACAATAGAAGATATGATCTGGACAAGTACAGTTCATTAACCAGAAAGTTGAGTTTCCCCTAATGTGTCAGTTTCCTTTAACGACTTCTTTAAATAAGTCACGTGATATTGAGATACTCATCATCGAATGTATATCCTGTATTCCGAATGACAGACTGCTCGGGTTTTATCTTTTCAGTGTCGATGAATAAAATATGCTAATTTATTTCAAATGTATTTATTAGTGATGTATTATTTATCAATTAATTGTTTTTATTTTGAATTGAATGTATACGTAGACATCATGCTTCATTTTGTTGTTACTAACCAGCTTGACTGTATGGTTTTTAAAATCGAAGAATCTCCACAAATATGAAAACCTTAGACATAAATGTTTGTCCAGAAAACTTGTCCTTTCACATACATATATTTTTTTCTTGTATTTCAGTGAAACCACTTAAGGGCATACGATACAGTTTTGATCCCATACAATGTATTCAAATTTTGCTGACAAATTGCATATTGGCTATTTTTTGACTGAATAAATCAAATATTAAAAAAACAAATATACCTTCATGTGCAACTTTTTGAGTAAATGAGGTCCAAATTTTGTATATTTGCTCCAAATTCTGTTTTGTTAACGTATTTTCATATCGACATTAATACCTCACTGTTTTTGTTTAAAAAGATAAACACAAGCTTGTGTTTTGTTAAATTATTTGTTAATTCTGTTTTATATAAATGTATTTTAAATTACTGCAATTTGTCAAATAATTCATATTTATCAAATTTTCACAAATGTAGAAAAAAACCGTGTTTGTTTGCTGCATATTTTTCAAAATTAAATAAATGACGTTTTACCTTTTCATTTAAATTGGTACATAAAATATTCTTACATAATAAAACCAAATAACATTTTAAAAAGAGCGGTTCATGAACTAGTTTTTAAGTTAGATAAGTTTGAATTAAAAAAAATCAGTCGAATTTTTTTTCGATTAGTGATACATTTGTAGTTTGACGTCGCAGAAATAACAATTTACTTTAGCAACGTCATTATCTCACCTGTTATTGTATCGTATACCCTAATCAATGAGACCTGCGCATGAGTTTCCAAAAGAAACATTGTGATATCAGACGTATTATGACGTCTTTCAATAACGACGGACCAAAATAACGCTGATTATATCACATCTAAACTCCTACGTTTAATCATGCAGGTAATAATGTGAAGCAACAAGTGAACATCGAGCGGCCTGTGATAAAAAGGTTAGACCTTCATTTTTGACAAAACATTATCAGCAATACACAGGTGAAATCCGCAATTTGTGTTTTCATACGAACAAAATCAAATAATCTCAGTACAACTAGTTAAAATATTTTCGTCAGGAAATGTTGCTATCTTTTGTTTCCCTAAACTTCAACTTTAATCGCCAATTAGAATGTGTGACAGCAGTTAACACCAAGCGGCCGAAAAATATTGGAATACAAAACATAGCATATTTCCCCAGACTCCAATGATAACAAGAACAAGTTTTTATAATTATTTCATCGGACAAGAAATGTATTATCAAATAAACTAAATTCACATCCGGTGTTTCTAATGTCTGCACAAACATTACATTCCAGCTTATATTTAACATACACATGTCATATGTAAACGATAAGAGTGGTTTTTGGTGTTGGTTCGGGTTCCTCAATCTTAAGTTTTTCATGTTGTGTTTTGTTTTTGTTTTTATGTTTGTCTGTTCATATTTTTCTCTGTTTTGCAATGGCGTTTCCAGTTTAGTTTCCACTTAAAAGCTTGAATACCTTTCGGGTCTCTTTCAAGTTTAAACTGTTTAATCATAGTGGTGTATCAATCAATGAACTCGTTATGTCCATACTAATGTTTACGTATAGCGAAACAGAAAAACGGATGCAAAAATAAATTTAATCTGTTAATTAGTAGACGCTGTGTGATGAGTAAAATCCAGTAACATAGTATGTTATTTTCTTAAAACTACGAAAGCCGAGAAGACTCACCTGTTATTCAGAATTCAGCATTCAGAATTCGGAATTCAGATAGGGAAATTATTGTTATCAAATGTTATAACATACATATTGTAATAATTGATATATATATTTGAATTGTGATATGAAAAGTGTATACCTGTCTTTATTTTAACTACTCCACCTTATATGAATAGAATTTATTTTTTGTGTTGGTCCATATTCCATAGAGGGGGTTTGTTTTCCGTCATATCCTTGTGTTTTTGCTGTTTTGGTTTCTACCCCTGTAGGACTCTGGTTTAAAATTTCCTCCTCATCACCTTCCCAACATACATCCCTTTTTTGTATTTATTACTTTTCCATTTATGTAGCAATACTCGATCATTGATCATCATTGAGTTGCATTTAGATTTGCTACACATATTTGTTTTATTTCATGATTTTTTTTATATGACATGCTGTACATATTTGTTTTAGTTCATGATTTTGTTATATGACATGTTGAACATTGTTTTTCCGTGACTTTTGATAGCATGTTTTCCTTAAATAAAACATCTGACATAAAATATCTATAATCAGAAAAACTACACTTAATTAAATGGAAATATTAACAAATGACCACTGTTCATTTTGTTATATAACTTACAAATAAAGTTAGTTTTTGGGAAAGCTTAATGCAAATTCTGTTTCGATTTCGTTTGATAAAGTATTTAACACTTAGAATAAGTTGATTGTCATTCATTTTCTTCCTAATATTTCAAGCTTGAAATGTTTTATTTATTGGTGAAATTTTCCAACAATTTTTTTTTTAAAAGTGTGACATAAAACATGTATATGAGAAGAAAACCTTTACCAAATTTTTTGAAATATTAGCATAAGATCACTGGTCAACTTCTTAAAACTACTTGGAATAACGTTAGTTTTGGAAAAAGTATCATTCAGAGTCGTTTTCGATTTCCTTTGAATAAAGTGTCGAGCACTTAGGATTAGTTGATTGTCATCACTTTGTTTTAAATGAAATAATAAAAGATTTGATCTTGACAGAAAACTTACAGTTCATCAGCCAGGAAGTTTTCTTTCTCCTCTAGTTTATTTTTAAATGACTGCTTTCGTAAATTCAAGTGATGTTGAGGTTCTTAGTAACAAATGTAGCCCAGTAGTCAGCACTGTTTGTGCTGACATGAATTATCATTGATATTGTTATATCTATAAATTAAATAAAGGCAACAGTAGTATACCGCTGTTCAAATTAACTGTTTACAAAATTTTGAATGTTTTGAAATACTTAGGCTTTTCTACCTCAGACATATATTACCTTAGCTGTATTTGGCAACATTTTTAGGAATTTTGGTCCTCAATGCTCTTCAACTTTGTACTTTATTTGGCCTTTTTAACTTTTTGGGATTCGAGCGTCACTGATGAGTCTTTTGTAGACGAAACGCGCGTCTGGCGTATATATAAAATTTAGTCCTGGTATATATGATGAGTTTATTTACATCCACTTGGTCGAAACCACTGCTGGTGGGTATTTATTTTCCCGAGGGTATCACAAGCCCAGAAATCAGCACTTTTTGTGCTGACATGAATTATAAATGATATTTATAAATTAACTGTTTACAAAATTGTGATTTTTTTTCAATACTTAGGCTTTTCTATCTCAGGCATAGATTACCTTAGCTGTATTTGGCAAAGATTTTTGGTCCTCAATGCTCTATAACTTCGTTCTTTATTTGGCCTTTTTTCACTTTTTTGAATTCGAACGTCAATGACAGAATAGTCGGTATTGAAAGTGCTTCCCGATAATAACAGACTTGCTAATGATAGCATCAACGTTGAAATAGTGTTTTTAATTGTGTTCAGAAGTGATATTATTACAGATTTGCTATACATGTAAGTCTTATTTCATTACTTTTTCAGTATGTTTTTGTACTTTGCTGAAAAGCTTTCCGGTGTCGTCTATGGAGATTGACTAAGGAGACTTCATGCAACATCTCGTGAATTTTCCACTTAAAATGTTTTGTTTACTGACGTCCTCTCACTAAATAATGTTCCACTAATATGATCAAACTTCTGAGAAAAAACAATTTCTTTGAGGTGAAAAACGTAAACTGAATTGGAAATATTTTCAATAGAACACTGGTCAATTTGTGACTTAACCTAAAAAGGAAGTTAGTTTTAGAAATGTTCATTCTAATTCTGGTTCGATTTCTTTGTGTTTAGCACTTATGACAAGTAATGTTTTGAAATAAACAATAGAAGATATGATCTGAACTACAAGTACAGTTCATTAACCCGAAAGTTGTGTTTACTCTTATGTTTCATCTTCCTTAAACGACCGCTTTAAATAAGTCACGTGCTATTGAGATACTCATCGAATATATTCTGTATTCCGAATGACAGACTGCTCGGGTTTTATCTGTTCAGTATCGACGAATAAACTTTATGTCTTTTAATTTTATATATTAGTAGTGTATAATATACTAGCAAAAAAAACAAAAAAACCGTTACATTGGTTTTTAATTTAAAAATATAACATCTTTTAATTTCCAATATTTTTTTATGATTAAAACTAGTAACCTGAATGATTTATCTATCAAATTTACTCAATTATAAAAATATCGGAAATGACATGATGTCATTTTCTGATTTCAAACAAATTCCCTTTTTCAAAAGTTACCTGTATAGAGTTGTCCTTTTTGTGATTTATTGTGTCGAACAAGATTGTTATCAAAAGGTCGCATTACAAAAATTGAAAAAGTTACACGTAAAACATATGCCCCGTCTTCCGCATCTTTCATCTCCGGAATTGATTCGTAAACGCGTCACAAACTGCAAGACAAACCTACAGAAGACATAACAACAGAAGATTTGCTCGAACAGTTCGTAAACGATTGCGTCAAGTTGGTATAAGAACTGGTCGTCCATTGAAGGGAACTATCATTACACAGCGTCACAGGATGCCACTTCTTCAATGGACACAGGTACAGATTCGATGGAAAAGGCAAACATAAACACAGGTTTCTTTTTACCGATGAATCTAAACTTGAAATTTAGTGACGGCAGAGCCAGGGTCTACCGGAGACGCAAAGAACGATGTTCTTATGCGTGCGTGCAGAAAACAGATCGATTTGGTAGTGGCGGAATCATGGTATGGAGCGGAATTACCTACCGGGAACGCACAGAGCTCAAATCATCGTTGGTAACCTAATTGCAACAAGGTAAAAGGACGAAATGCGGGCTCCAGTTGTTCTCCCGTTTCTCTGAAGACATCGTTTTAACCACGTATTTTCAGCAGGACAACGGCTGTTGTCACGTGAAATACATTTCGATGACCTTTTTGGAGGATAATCATATTCGTGTGTTGCCTTGGCCAGCATTGTCTTCAGATTGATCACCAATTGAACATATTCGGAACGAACGTGGACGACGTTTCAGAAATATTCAAAATCTACCAGAAAAGCTAAGAAATTTACCCTGAGAAATATACATCTACCTGGTATTAACATGTCCAATAATTTTGTATTATTCCTGTACATATATCTTTTTTAAAAGTAAGCGTATCCCCTTTTTGGAAAAGTTGATATATAATGTTTTTCCCCTTTTAAAGTTAAAAAAGCTAGTTGTTGTTTAACCTTCCTACAACTACTCGACGATGAATCTTGTGTGCCCAGAAGTCAAAATGATGAGTTCTTTATTGCTAGATTTAAAGTATCTTTTGAAAAGTAAAAGTTTAAGTGTTTATTCATTACAATGTAGAATAAAGAGAATAACTATAGATAACAAAGGGGTTTACTCATTTTATTAGTTGGGTGAGAGTTAGAAAAGGATGTGGTAAAATCCTGGAGACAACTCTCCATCTAAAAAGTAAAATCACAAAAATACTGAACTCAGAGGAAAATCAATTTGGAAAGTCCATAATCACATGGCAAAATCAAAAAACAAAACGCATCAAAAACGAATGGACAAGAACTGTCATATTCCTGACTTGGTACAGGCATTTTCAAATGTAGAAAATGGTGGATTAAACCTGGTTCTATAGCGCTAACCCTCTCACTTTAATAACAGTCTCATCAAATTCCGTTACATTTACATGATGCGTTAAATAAACAGTCACAATCAATAAAATAGTCAAAATATGGGAAAACATCAGTCATCATCGTATAACAATTTAACAGGACACAGCAACATCTACTATCTACGAACACATGGATTGATTTGAGTGTCTGACGTCAGAAAAATTATATACGTCACATAAATTTGTCGTTCAATGTGCATACAATAGTTATCAAAAGTACCTGGATTATAAACAATTTTAAATTTTACATAGGCAATGAGCGCAGACAGGGTTAAAAAATCAAAAGTATGTAAGAATAAATTACAGAAATCAAACTAGTCCAAAAGTTATACATAGAATTTATGAGAATCCAAAACTTTTAAAAGGAACAATTTAACAGGACACAAAAACCTATCCACGAACACATGGATCTACTTGAGTGTCCGACGTCAGAAAAATTATATACGTCACATAAATTTGTCGTTCAATGTGCATACAAACAATTTTAAAATTTACATAGGCAATGTACGCATACAGGGTTAAAAAATCAAAAGTATGTAAGAATAAATTACAGAAATAGACCGAGATTCAAACTAGTCCAAAAATTATACATAGAATATATGAGAATCCAAAACTTTTTAAAGGGAACAATTTAACAGGACACAATAACATCTACTGTCTAAGAACACATGGATTGATTTGAGTGTCTGACGTTAGAAAAATTATATACGTCACATAAATTTGTTGTTCAATGTGCATACAAACAATTTTAAATTTTTTTCATAGGTAATGTACGCATACAGAGTTAAAAAATCAAAAGTATGTAAGAATAAATTACAGAAATAGACCTAGATTCAAACTAGTTCAAAAGTTATACTTAGAATTTATGAGAATCCAAAAAAAAGTCACATTTTTTAAAAGTTAACCATTATTACCGTTTTAATGGTTTAACACTAGCAAGTTTGGGGGCCCTTTATAGATTGCTGTTTTGTGTGAGCCAAGGCTCCGTGTTGACGGCCGTAACTTGACCTATAATGGTTTACTTTAATTTATAAATTGTTTCTTGGATGGAGAGTTGTGGCATTGGCACTCATACCACATATTCCTATACCAATTAAAGGTCAAAGTATGGTTTTCATAAAGGAGTCATGGCTCACATCGTACTGCAAGCTTTAAAGGCCGCAAAAACTACTAGTCTAAAACCATAAAAGACGAGAAACAAGAAACATTTATGAACCTCATATACTACTGAATATCTAATTACTAACTGAAGGCAGGGTTAAAATTTGCAGCGGGTTTAAACAAAATAAATGGAACCAAACCTTAATTGTTATCTTAAGGGCATACGATACAGTTACAGGGGAGGTAAAGACGTTGCTAACGTAAAATGATATTTTCGCGACGTCAAACTGTGACATATCGGGAAAAGATGCATTTTCGACTGATTTTTATCATTCAAACTGATTTAATTTGAAAACGAGTTCATGGACCCCTATTTTTTCAAAACAGCAATTTGTTTCATTTTGCAGGGCAATTATGTGACCCAAATTTTATAAAACTGTAAATAGAGGAATTTTTTTTATTTTGATAAACATGCAGCAAAAAATTACGTGTTTTCCTCAATTCATGAACATTTGATAAATATGAGTTATTTCTAAATAAAAATTGCATAATTTTTTTAGGATACTTATAAAATACAGAAATTACCGATTATTTAACAAAAAACAATTTGTGTTTATCTTTTATGACAAAAAAGTTATGTCTTTCTTTCCAAAAAGAAATTACAGCCACAAATCTGAATTTTGAGCAAATATACAAACTTTCGACCTCATTTTACTCAAAAAGTAGCAAATGGAGGTATATTTTTTATAACATATTTGATTTAATCAGGTAAAAATAGACTATATGCAAATTTTCACGAACTTGTAAATACAGGATCAAAACTGTATGGTATGCCCTTAAACAACAGTGTGACATCACAACATAGAACACTTTATTTCAATGAATATAGCATGCCATCTTGTTATCAAATACACTTGTCAATATAAAATAACAAACGAAACATGACTACTGGAATATGTACATATTGCAAGGTTGGTTCTCATTCATGAAATATGTTGTCTGAAGTTTATTTTTCTGAGTATCTATTGAATGAAATGTCAGTTGGGAGATTAAAGGGGTTACTTATTGCGAACCAACATTTTACCTTATGTTTGTGTATTCATATGCAGTACATGTTTTACAGAATCATCTCTAGTAGAAAAAGAACCAACAAAACTTCTTGAGTTTTATAACAATATCCCCTCAATTGTGTTTGTGGATAATAAGCGTTACAAACGACACAATAGCAGTGTGCAAAATATATAAATGATGATATTAACGCCATAGAAAATTGATACAACATACTAATGTGCACGTGCATTACCTTTGATAACTATAAAATGACACAATGGAATAATACAAAATGATTAATGACGACAAAAAATATATAACAACATGACACCAATTCGTCACTGTCAAACTGCTGACCAAATATAAAATCTTTCTGTTTTCTTTGGTTTCTTAAGAAAACAAAGTTTTCGCAAATATGTGTTGAACGGAACGAAGGAATAAGAGTTAGTATATAGATGGACAGACGGTTGAGCTACAATGATATACCTTAATTTTAAGTAGTATAAATGCAAATGATCTAACTACAAACAAAAGACTATTGAAATGATCAACAACTAAATATCATAACTACATGTTGAAAAAACCATGAAAAATATAAAACAATTCAAAGCAAAAAGCTGACAGTTTGATTTATGCTTGAAACA
Organism: Mytilus trossulus; assembly: GCF_036588685.1. Classification (NCBI taxonomy): domain Eukaryota; kingdom Metazoa; phylum Mollusca; class Bivalvia; order Mytilida; family Mytilidae; genus Mytilus; species Mytilus trossulus. Next base: position 441,807 of record NW_026963310.1, read on the forward strand.
AATAAACGAATAACAGCTAGCTTATGGTGATTTTATATCAAATGTCGTTCGCTATGCGAGGGCCTGTGACTTTTTTTTCATTATTTCACTGAACGTTAACGTTGTATAATAGGTAAAGTAGGGAAGAAAGATACCAAAGGGACAGTCAAACTCATACATTTTAAATAAACAGACAACGCCATGGCTAAAAATGAAAAGGCAAACATACAAACAAAAGAACACATGAAACAACATAGAAAACTAAAGCATAAACAACACGAACCCCACCAAAAACTAGGTAAGATCTCAGGTGCTCCGGAAGGGTAAGCAGATCCTGCTCCACATGTGGCACCCGTTGTGTTGTTTATTTGATAACAAATCCGGTAAATAGTCTTATTCGGTAGGTCACATTCATGAAAGGGAAGGGGATTGTAGTTAAATGATTAACCATTTAGGAATTTTATTATCACAAACTATATTAAAGCTCTACTATTTTATTCAATTGATACAACAAAGGTTGCAGTTTGGATGTACCTGTAGAGGTAACCCACCATTATTGTCAACCCGGCCATATTGTACAGTTAATGTTTGTGGTATGCGGTCTTTTGTGAAAAGGTGTCCTATTGGTTATTATATCACTTTTTTTTCTCTTTTTTTTTATTTACAAGCTCCTATATTGAGTAATACAGACATTTAACAAATTCGTGCTTTAGCATGATTGACATCTCTCAATCTTTCACCCAACCATTGTCAGTATTGTTACAAACGACGAAACTTTAACAATCAGTTGTTTAAGGCTTAAATACACCAAAAAAAGACGAGTAAACATAATTAGGAAAAGGACAAAAAACAAACAATACAAATTAATCAAATTTTGGCTTATTACTTTATTTCCCAACTACACATTTTTATAAAAGACTTCGACATACACAAAGCAATATTGATGTTAATTCAACATGAATTACTCATAAGTTACAAACTAAATGTCGAAAAGAGAAATTTTAACCGTCGACGAAGGCCAAGTGTTGGTTAGAGCTCAAAGTTGTTCTTTGGTCAAGATCTTAAGGTGTACTTAATTATCGAACTTAATTATCGAACAAGTAAAGACACTGAAGCACAAACGTCCAATGTGTGGGTTGTTTTTTAAGGGATTTGCGTTGGTTCATTTTCGTGTTGTATGCTTGACTAGGAATGCTGTGTTATTAGTGAAATATTCAAGTGCTTTGAAATGGAATCAACGTTGTTTTAATTGTCAGGGTTGGTTTTTTTAGTCTGTCGTGTCAATGAATGATATTGCCACTAGCGTTAGTTCTATTTCACTTTGTTTATTTTTCAGTGTTGTATTTTAGACTGTCGTATCTACCGATGCCGTTTCTAATTTACAGGTATATTGGATAAACACAGGTGTGTTGTTATAAAACAGGCCTCTTCTTTACGACTAAAGAGTTGTTTGATGAGTTAAAAAATCTGTTTATATGAGGCTCAAGATTTAACGACCATAATATTACATTTTCTTGATAGCTGAAGTGACAACCAACCTTGGCAAAGGTTTTCATGCCAGTCGAGAGAATACATAAAATGCCATCCCCATTTCCCATTCACTCTTGGAGAGCAGATTCACTATTGTCCCAGGTTAAGAGTACGGTTTTGCGCCAGTAAACATATTTAATCCTGCTACATTATGCGTGTAAGGTAGTCAAGACGGAAGAATGTTAAGAGCATTAAGAGCAGATAAGAGCAACATTTGTATGACCGTATGATAGCATCTGATACATTCCCTGCAGCCAATCCCAACCAATTTCGTACTGGCTGTGCATTGTTATTATTAGTATATTCAGTGCTCATCTAGTGCTTATCTAAGTAAATATGAACTCCAAGCTGTATAATGCACAAAAAACAATGATGCAAGAACATATATAGAATAAATATACAAAAATCTCTGTGTCAATGTTTCAATTGAGACAAAATTAAAAATTATTCATCAAAAATAGTTTTGAAATATAAATGATATTAGTTACCTAGTGTGCTAGTGACCTAATACGGTGTATATGGGTTTCGCTCTTACCCCATATGGAATTTACTGACCCCATATATACTTTATTAGGTCACTAACACACTATGTGACGAACGTATCTTACCGACTATCTTTACGTGTGAAATTTAGACCTATTAAAATGAGCAAGTCTACGATACTGTTAGCATTTAGAAACTTCTTCCGTTGATGTTACAAAAACAGATATAAACAATAACAACTTGTTAGGTTTAAAAGTGTTATATGGATTCATTTTAATCTGAATCATCAATTTCTTTTTTTGTCGAAACCTTTACGTGTTTTTATCAGCAACGTTTTGTTTTATTAAGGGACGTAACACCACTAATTACCATGTATGAAATAAGCCCCGCCTCCCTACTACCTTATATTGAATATAAAGGGACGTAACACCACTACTAACCTTGTGTGAGATAAGCCCCGCCTCCGTACTAACCTAATATCAAAAATACACGGTCTCCACGAGGTCCTAGAAATGTATAAGAGGGAAGATAAAATCATATATAAAAAAAATCAACAGAAGAGCTTCAATTTAGAAATCGGACTAGTAGCTTTTTGTCTAAAAATAAAAAAGAGAAAAGGAAATACAAATACAATAAAACATAACTAAGTATTTGAAATGTCTATAAATAAAAAGTGTAAAGGAAATAAAAATGCAATAAAAAATAAGCATGATACATTAAAAAATATACTAAGATCGAAGAAAAATATAATACTGTTGGAACATTAATCATGTGGAAAAACCTGTCTGAAAAGTTTTAATGTATTTTGAAAACAAAATCACAGTTTCCGTGTTTCACAGTTCTTTTGATAAGTCATTAAATAAAACGGCGACAGCTCTATTAAACCGTCTCTGTCCGTATGTTTTTGTTTTTACTGTTGGTTTGACTAGTGGCAGATTATTTCATACCGGATAGTTCTTGTTGGCTTATAAATGTTGACTAGTTTTTGAAGGTACACGGGTGCTTCCTGTTTCAAAGCTTTAAACACATCACTACAAAAGTCAAAAGTCTGAAAAAAACAGTTTTTGTCTGAATTTTAGAACATGAGTTTTTACTCGACATTCTAAATTGGTCTGAATAATTTAAAAAAAAATCTCGACATAGTATCAATTTGTCTAATAAGGTTCTTCATTTTTCTTGACAAATGTCTTGACAGTTTGGACATTGGAGACAGATTTAGGAAAACGACACAAATATTATCCTGTATATCTTTTTAAATGGACATAGATTTGCGAATGACGTCACGATTGAATCAAATTTGAAATTAGGACACAGATATCGACTTTAGACCGTGTCTTTTTAATGGACATAGTTGTTAATGTTTGTGTCATTTTGGTCTTTTGTGAATAGTTGTCTCATTGGCAATTATACCACATGTTCTTTTGTTTTATATAGATTAGCAATTGACGTCATTATGGGGCACATAATGAAAAACGGACATATTTGCATTCGTATGCATTAACAGCCTATAGTAGAGGGTTTGGATGGGGTTAAATGATTAAAGAATAATGCCCTTAAAAAATGAAGATTAGAGAATAATGGGCCAAAAAATAGAAAATTAGAGAAAAAAAGGGTTAATTTTTGGAAGATTAGAGAAAAAAGGGGTTAATTTTTTAAAGATTAGAGAAAAAGGAGGTGAAAATTAAATGTTTACAGAATAACAGACCCCCCATCCAGACCCTCATAGTAAAGTAACTCCTGTCTCATATTGAGTCACCGAGTGCTCTTAAGCGAGGAGTTTTGGCTCACACCAAAGAGCAAGCTATAAAGAGCTCCAAATATTTCTAGTGTAAAAACCCATCAAATGGGAAATCCAACGGTCTACTCTATATAAAAAAAACACTTATGAACCACATAAACAGACAACAAACACTGCACATCAGTTTCCTGACTAACGACAGGTGCAAGCATGTCAGTAGTTATTATTGAAATCTGGCTTCGTTCAGATGTCACTTTTTTGGCGGTTAGTTTTGTAACCAATATATTTAACATGTTTAATGAAATGTATGATAGAGAAAATATCTTTTGTGCATGTGAGTTCATTTTACAAATCAATGAAATGTTGGTTTTTTTTTGTTATATTTCTGCGTTTAAATATGTAGATGTCATACAATACTTATTGCTTATTCTCATTGAAAGTTGTCCTGTGAGTTAATTTTTAATTGTCTACATCAAAGGGATCTTTTTTTCTTCATATTTGAGTCCCCATGTTTTTCTATTCCTTATATGTAAGCGCCACACTTTCTTTGTAACTGATATGTGTTTGTATCTTTGAGTACCCTATTATTCTCCTGTTTTTTTTCTTTTTTTCCATATTTGTCTTTTTTCAATAGGCATCTTCACGGTAAATTCAGCCATAATGGATTTAGGGGGAAGATTTTCACAATGTACTGTGGTAAAAACGGTGCGAAAAATATCGGAAAACATCATAAAAACAGAACAGTGGCTTGAAAACATGCATAGGATTTCTCATAATTGCGAACTATCTGCCTCATATTCTATAATACTGAATTAACCGTTAAATCATTAGCCAATGGAATTTTTTCCAAATTAATAATTATAGATCTGATTGAGGAAGTCTGTTTTCATCTCCGTAAAACTGTAGTTTATATTCATAGAGGTGGCGAGGTGATCTGAGATTAAGCTGTAAATCTATTCTTGTCGAAGGTGTGTAAACTTTATTTCGATGTAGTACATGTCTCGCCATTGACAGTAATGTAAACTTTATGTCAATGCAGTAAATGTCTCGCCATTGGCAGTAATGTAAACTTGATCTTAATGCAGTAAATGTCTCGTCATTGACAGTAATGTGAACTTTATGTCAATGCAGTAAATGTCTCGCCTTTGACAGTAATGTAAACTTTATTTCAATGCAGTAAATGTCTCGCCATTGACAGTAATGTAAACTTGATCTCAATGCAGTAAATGTCTAGCCATTGACAGTAATGTAAAATTGATCTCAATGCAGTAAATGTCTCGCCATTGACAGTAATGTAAACTTGATCTCAATGCAGTAAATGTCTCGCCATTATCGGTAATGTTAACTTTATCTCAATGCAGTAAATGTCTCGCCATTGACGGTAATGTAAACTTTATCCAAATGCAGAAAATGTCTCGCCATTGACGGTAATGTAAAATTTATTTCAATGCAGTAAATGTCTCGCCATTGACGGTAATGTAAACTTTATCTCAATGCAGTAAATGTCTCGCCATTGACAGTAATGTAAACTTGATCTCTATGCAGAAAATGTCTCGCCATTGACAGTAATGTAAACTTGATCTTAATGCAGTAAATGTCTCGCCATTGACGGTAATGTAAACTTTATCTCAATGCAGAAAATGTCTCGCCATTGACGGTAATGTAAACTTTATTTCAATGCAGTACATGTCTCGCCATTGACGGTAATGTAAACTTTATCTCAATGCAGTAAATGTTTCGCCATTGACGGTAATGTAACCTTTATCTCAATGCAGAAAAATGTCTCGCCATTGACGGTAATGTAAACTTAATTTCAATGCAGTAAATGTCTCGCCATTGACGGTTATGTAAACTTTATCTCAATGCAGTAAATGTCTCGCCATTGACGGTAATGTAAACTTTATCTCAATGCAGAAAATGTCTCGCCATTGACGGTAATGTAAGCTTAATTTCAATGCAGTAAATTTCTCGCCATTGACGGTAATGTAAACTTTATCTCAATGCAGAAAATGTCTCGCCATTGACGGTTATGTAAACTTTATCTCAATGCAGTAAATGTCTCGCCTGTGACGGTAAGGTAAACTTTATCTCATTACAGGAAATGTATCTTCAATGAAGATAATGTTGATTTCATCTTATTACAGTAAATGTATCTCAATTAACGGTAATGTAAACTTTATCTCATTGCAGTAAATGTATCTCCATTTAAGTAGAGGTAAATGCTATCTCATTGATGTTAATGTATCTCCAATGAAAGTACTGTAATGTTTATCTCATTGCAGAAAATGTATTTCTAACGAAGGAAACATTAGGTTTATCTCATGGCATTAAATGCATCTCCAATAAAGTAAAGGTAAATGTTATCTCATTGATGTCAATGTTTCTCTATTGAATCATTGCTGTTTATGTATTTCTATTGAGGATAATGTAAACTTTATCTATTGCAGTAGATTAATTCCAACTAAAAGTATTGCCAAACTTGTCTTATTGCAGTAAATGTATTACCATTGAACGTATTGTAGACTTGAGATGTATGTTTTAGAACAATGTAAGAAGTTTAAATAACGCATCTTTTTCATTCCGCATCATTATGGAATCGTTAAGGAAGTCAAATTCAAAGTTATAATCATTTTATCAGTATCTATGATTGTTCCAGTGATTTCTAAACTGCACAGTTTTAAGGTTTTTTTGTAAACAAATATCAGGCCTCACAAAACAAATTAGGCAAACATAAATGAATATAAAAATTACAATAGCATCACAATCTTCATTTAATGTAATGTGAACTATATTCAATTGCAGTAAACGTAACTCCTTTGAAGGTAATGTAAACGTTATCTCATTGTAATAAACTGTATCAGAAATCAAATATATATTTCATCTACAACTTTACAAAAATGTTTCATGAGGTCAAGGTTAAGAATTGTTCAAACTATCTTGGCATTGAATATATAATTCTTATATGATTTGCATATCTATAAATACTTTAATTGGGTTGGTCAATTAGAATTTTTCTCTAAGTTTACATTCGATCAGCCATGTTTCCGCAACTAATTTTGTATTTGATTCATGCGCACTACACAAGCTTGCAGTGGTCCCGGGATTTTCAGCGAATTGAGATTAAAAAACAATTGCATAACAGTTGTGACTATTCTAGTACATATATGTATAAAAAAAGAAATAAATTTAACATGTTTAATGCACTAAAGCTTCGAAATTGTACGAAAATAAAATTTTATAAAATTCCGCGAAATTTCATGAAGGATTTGGCGAATTAATGTTATGGCAAAACACATAATCATACGAATGGAAATTTTCAAGGGAAAGATTATTTCGTTACGTGAAGGCTTCAAATTCGGATTACATTTAATTAAAATGAAGTTTTTGAGGTAGGTGCTATTTCATTTAAGATTCCGTTTTATTTATCGGACATTTATGGTTTTTAGAAAGTCAAGATGGCGGCATACTCCTTAGTTACGACTTGCCATTGTACTTTTTTGATAGTTTATATATATAGTAGCCATCAACACAATAAATGTTTATTAAATATCAAAAACGTTTGGCTGAAGAATTATAAGGATTAAACACATTTTTTCTAGAGGTTATTGACGTTTAAACCGGGGCTCTTACTCACAAACTCAACATAAAAGTCCTGCGGACTTTTATCTTCGGACTTTATTCAGTTTGTGAGTTAATCGCCCCGGTTTACACGTCAATAACCTCTAGAAAAAATGTGTTTAATCCTATAGTAAATACCGTCAGTGTATCACATTTAGGTCCTTTTTCTGAAATGAAGTTGTATATTCGTAAAGGCTTTGTAAAACGTTATATTCACTTAACTTTTATGAAATATAGTATCAAGGTTCACACGAGGAGTTTACGTCTACCTACAGATTGTTATATACCACATTTCTGTTGTTATTGACATTGTCAAGACCCTGGAGCCATTTTATGGTAACTATAATGTTAATTATTACCGATAATTTGCCTCTTCCTGTTCAAGCTGAAGTCCCCCTCTCCCCTAAAGTGTAATACCGTAATTAACATACAGGGTTTGTGCTTACATGAGCAACACGATAGGTGAAGCATGTGGAACTGAATCTTCTTCCCGTCCAGAAGCACCCAAGATGACCCCTAGTGTTTGGTTTTGTTCGTGTTACTACGTCATTAGTACTTCTCTTACAGGTATCATGAACCAAAACTTCTGGAATATCTTTGACATAAAGAAAACAACGTACTGGGAATTATACGGAGTAAAACGTTTTCCGTACCGTGGAAAGCGGAAGTTTTCACCATTACTTTCCCAATCTCTAGATGGGGGAATGGTGATCTCAAATGATGTGTTTGGACTAACAGTTAGTCAGTTTGAACGAATGTATACAGCTTGTTTAGAGAGAAGGAAAACACAAGAACAGTGGATACTGAACCTTAGATATCCCGACAAATCTTCCAAGGAATATGTATATACTTAGAGAACTGTTCAGACTGTAATAAAGGTAATATTCTTGTAAAACATACAAAGCGAAATGTCAAAAGATAACACCATGTCAAATAAAAGAAACGACAACGATAACATTACAACTCAAAAAGGTATTAAGTCCATTCAGTTATTTACAATCGAAGATCAGTTAACAGTTTGAAATTTCAGTAAAAAAAAGCAAATGATTGAGGAACATTCCAAGAAAACGTATTCTATTTTTCAATAGCCCATTATTTAATTTAGACACATCATTTATGTATATTAACTTTTAAATTGAGTAAGTCCTTTCGCAGCAATTACCATCAACTCAATTTCACTAAATCATTAGGGTTGCAGATAAATATATTTGACTCATGAAATAATTTGTCTTGATTTACTTAATCAGAAGCGCTTAAATTTATTCATTTCAGTGTGAAAATAGAGCTAATGGTACGTGCTCATACGGATTGAATGATCTTTGTGTTTTGAGTAATTCAACCATTGATAAATATTAAATTTACCTAAAAATAATCACAATTAATGATAAAGTATATCAATATGTAACATTTTAATGACAGTTCCTTTACTACAAATTACAAAACTCCAAATTGCTTTTATGTTCATTTTAAAGCAATAGTGTTCATAATTAGGCCGAAAAATTACCCAAAAGGACGAAAGAACCAACGGGAATAAACACATCAACTTTGAATTTTTAAATTCTAAGGCTTTTCTACCTCAGGAATAGATAACCTTAGCTTTGGCAAAACTTTGAGGATTGTGTGGTCCTTACTGCTCTTCAACTTCGTACTTTATTTATCTTCTACATGTTCTAGTCAATTTTTGTATTCGAGCGTCTTTCGTCGATGACTCGCACGTCTCGTAAAAATACAAAACTTCAAGCCTGGTATCTGTGTTAAGTTTATTTACATATCGCCAGTTGCGTCAACATACCACTAAAGATTGCCGTAAATGATTTTAGTAAGTACGTCGTTTTACAGTTTACTGATCAATAAATAAATAAATAAAATGCTTATTTATTATAGATACCATTCCTTGCATCGAAAGTTACTTGAGGGAAAGATACTTATACGAACACTTAGTACAAACAGTGGGTACTGAAATAGATATACGAACGAGGCAACGACTATTTATCATACATACTATGATCATCAATGCATGTGTGCCTGGTACTACACAAATATCAAGTGGAAGTTTAGCCGAAGGGCTTGATTTACCAGGCAGTGACATAGATGTAATGAACGTAGTCAATTACTTTTCAATAGTACAGAATGTAAGGAACATCAAACACCCAATAACTTGTAAAACAATAGTTATGGAGACAGATATTGACCATCCTGGATTTACTCGACTCAGGGTTAATACGGTTGGGGGAACAATTAGGGTATACTGTCAGTGTTACCGAGGGACATGTACCCATGAAGTGTTGTATCTATCAGCAAACACATGTCTAGATGCATATAAGAATAATAGTTGGACTTCGCCTTTATTTTTACACGGTCCATGTTTGTCAGATAAAGGGTAGAGTTTCGATATAGCATATTGCCTACGGAGTAAACATCTACCTCAAAACGCTAATCCATGGTTTACCCGTCATCGTTTGTAATGGCCGCCTAATTTCGTAATTGACAGGATCATAAATTACGGGTGCGTGTTAGTACCTACAGGACCTAGGACTATATCAGATAATGGCTTATTTTGGAGATTGTCGTTCTCTGTGGCGGAAAAAATACTTATACATTCGTTTAATTTCACTCAACTTTTGTGTTACGGTCTACTCAAATTAACTCTCAAACGTATGTTAACACACATGATGATGTCAAAAATTTATTGTGTTCTTACTTTCTGAAGACGGCTTTATTTTGGGTTTCGGAGGAAGTAGATATTGACACATTTAAGTTATCCAAAATACATTATTGTTTTTCTCCCTGTCTCAATAAAATAATGTCATGGGTAAAGACATGTTTCTGTCCGAACTATTTCATACCCGAACACAATATGTTTCTTGGAAAGATCAATCAGTGTAACAATACTATATTACTCTGTGTACTTGAGAGTATAAAGTTTGGAGGGATTGATGCATTGATAAATAATCTATTTGCACCTAACAATGAATATCACCAATTACTCAGAACAAAGAATGAATCTATGGAACTTCTTCTTAAAAAAATTATGATTCCTGTTTGCTGGGTGAACTGGATGGTATTACCAAGAGGAATTTTAAGTTATTATAAAGGACTTGCAAGTGCTGAATTTTTATCAAAGTCCGAAACGTCTACAATTTTAATTGATATTTGTAAATATTATTATGCTAGAATTAGTAAAAAAAATAGCACAAAAACTGCCGTCGCCACAAGGAAAAGATAACATTTACAATACACGCAAGTGTTACTTAAGACATTGAAAAAACGGTATCAAGGCAGATGATGTGTGTGGTTGGTTGTTATACGCTTCTTACTATTATGCAACAAGACAGTTCAATGTTACACTGAGACTAACGGACTATGTTCTTTCAAGGTGTTCACCCGATATGGTATCACTAAGCATGGAACGATGTTACAGTAGTCTCTATCAAAAGTTACATTCTACAATGACGTTGGAGGAAAAGATGACAACAACCAATGTAGAGGAAGTCAATTATGTAAGTCATCATTAATACCAAAAGAACTACAGCTGGGAGGAGAAGGCCATGTCATGTTTATCCCATCTATTGTTATGTCTCACTTTCTTCGTTTTCTATGCTTTCATCATTTTAATGATATTTCCAACAGACGGCAGACATTTTGGAATCTAAATTCAATAATAAACACTGAAACGTTTAGCACGAACAGTTTATTTAAAATTTCATTATCAATACTTGGAGTATTTAATGAGATGTCAGGATATAAAGACGAGGCATATAAGTGTTATAATTTAGCTTCGCTTTATGCAACTTGTAAATGTGCGGTAGCTGAAAAGCGAAAATTAAGATTGTTTGACATCTAATATAAACTTCAATGTTTAGATGTCGTTTTATCGTCACTGGTGTCAACTTTAATTAAAACAGTTTTAACACTCTGAGAAGTCAAGAATTTCAAGAATTAAACCTTTTTACTAAACCTGATTTTTGGGTCTATATCACTGTAAACAAATAATTGGCGAAGCAAAACATGACAGGATGCATAAGTACAGAGCCACGTCATATAAACTGTGGATTTATCTACTATTCAAATTTCAAATTTAAGTGGATTGATGAACACTTACAAATTCTTGGATATTTAATTCGTGGTTTTTGAGAAAAGTCTGCATACATTCATTTAGACTAGTTATATGCATAAGGACAAATAAAAGAAGAATATAACACGTCATCAAGACGTTAAACAAGGTCAGTACCCAGAACCTTAATTTTTTTGTATACTTCAAGACCATCATGGTGAGGGAAATTAAATTGTCTCGTTTGTCATAGATTTAGATGACTATATATGTCAAATTTGAGGTAAAAATGTCTTAAAATGAAGCAGAGGAATCCGTGTCTGTTGTTTCTTCAATTTTTAGTTCTGGGGATATATTATTGGAACACAATCAAGTCTGGATTGTTAATGGAGAAAACATCCTCAATATACATGATATATCTGAATGTAAATTAAGTAACCTGGTTTCGAAGATCTTCTAGTTTGTGACAAATTGTTGGCGGAACTTCAAATCATTTAAAAATAAGAAAGGGTCTGCAAAGAGAGGTGCACGATTTGTTTCCTTAAGAATGCCGACTATTTATTGAAAAAGCCGATATTTAAATTCAACAAATTTGTTTTCAATAAGAAATTCCAGCAAAGAGATTGATGTGTATTTTGTCTAGTAGCTTGTACTGCAAAAGAAATCAACTGAACAGTCTGTCATTTGGAAATCAGGATATACATTTGTTCGTGTGTATCAATATCACATAACTTATTGAATAAGGGCAACAGTAGTATATCGCTGTTCAAAACTCATAAATCCATCGACATAAAAAATCGGATAAACAAACTAAAACTCAGGGAAACGCATTAGATATAAGAGGAGAACAACATTAAAATGAAACACAAACAGAAACGGACAAAGTATTAGAAGAAAATAACAAATATAACATCAAAACCAAATAGTTTACTAGTAATTGAATTTGGGATAGATAAGTACCGTGATACGCCTTATAGTAATGTAAATTCACACTGAAAAATAACAGAAAACAAACGACACAACAGAAACACAAATTTAAAATGTAACACAGACTGAAACGAAATATAATATAACAATGGCCATGTTCCTGACTTGGTACAGGACATTTTGAAAGGAACAAAATGGTAGGTTGAACCTGGTTTTGTGGCATGCCGAACCTCCCTCTTTTTTGGCTATGTGAACTATAACATTAAAATGACAACACAACATGACAGGACTACAATATAAATAAATAGGAGAACATAATTGACAAAGAAACACACAAATAAAAGCTAATGAATGGCAACAAGTTTAAAATGTTTATACGTCAGAAGTGCATTTTGTCCACACAAGACTTACCAGTGACGCCCAGATACAAAAGTTTGAAAGCCGAAACAAGTACAAATTTGAACAGCATCGAAGAACAAAAGTTTAAAAAAGCTGTGCCAAAAACGGCCAGGTTTTTTTTGTTAGGTACCAGAACATCCCTATTATATGGAATAATTTATACTTTTGCAAACAGTAAATTTCATAAAATGAGTATAACAAAGATATACATGATAAAACTGAAGTATTAACTAATTACAGGAAACAACTGAAATACATAACATTAACCCACAACATACAACACAAAACATAGACACATCCGAAAAAGTTAAAATCTCAACGCCAAGTGACATCATATTTTAAATTGTAAAGAATGGACAAAAAAAATACGTCACATTTGAATTTGTCAAACAGATCATCAAAAAATTAAAGATGACGTCATATTTGAATTAATAAGATAGAATTAGGATTGATTAAAGATCATATTTCAACGAAATACTGATATAAAAAAAAACAATGCACATTTCAATACCAACTCGTAATGGTGTCCATAAAATGTACAGAGTGTCAATTTTAATCTGTCCTCCTCATAACTTTGTTGGAGCAGTTTTTGCATAAGGAGCACACTCCTGTATATGAAGTCCGTATTGTGTGAACAAGCACGAAAATAACGTTTCAATTGTGATATGTAAACACCATACGAAGAGGCAAAGGGTATGTTACTGCTGAGAAATGCGAAATTGATAATTGGGAAGTTGAAATCGTCTTGTTTATCATAGATTTTCGTGTGATGTCGTCCATCTGCGTAAATATTGAGGAAAAGATCAAGGTATGAAACAGTCCTTCTAGTATCAGTGGTATCTTTAATTTCAAGTTCACTGGGATATATGAGATGTAAGTATTGGCTGAAATATGGGTTATTCATTGAAAGAACACCATCACTATATCGAAAAGTAAAATTAAAGAATTTCGCAAGGTGATTTTTCTTTTTGTCTTTTATAGAGTTCTTAGTGAATTCTGCTTCATACGAAAAATCGACCAGCAGGGGTGCACAATTAATACCCATTGGGATACTGACTGGCTGTTGAAATGTAAATCCTCCAAACTCAACAAATATATTGTCGATCAAAATGTCCAGCGTTTTGATAATATCATCTTCAGTATATTTTCTGGAAGATTCAGTGTACTTCTTCACAAAATATGAATTATTGTAACCCAAAACAAGAAATTTGCATCTACAATTCCCATTTTCATAGAAAAAGCTCTGTTTTATGAGATGGTAAACTTAATCTTTCAACTGAGCATGAGGAATAGTAGTATATAGCGTAGACAAATCAAAAGAGTTTATGTTACTGCAAAATTGCAAAGATTGTGATCGAAGATTAGGCAGTAGATCTTTCGAATTTTTGAGAATCCACATCTGGTTAACAACACTGGTAGAATATATCTCATCACAATATGTTTGAGGCCATTTTTAACAGTAGAAAAAATAGTAGTCAGTGCTGTAGTAGTCAGTACTTTAAAACTACCCTTCACAATAAAAATGGCATTAAATAAATTACATTTAATGTCACGGATCAAAACAATAGCATTTACGTTTGTTTGTATATCATGTTCGTATTTCAACAATAGCTAATAACCTTTGATAATCAAAAACACATGTTATTTTTATTCATTACTACTAGTTCTTCTCTAATGTTTTATTATCATATAAAACTGAGAAGATATGTTTTGATATTTTGTAAGGAAACTCGGAATCAGAGCCAATATGACGTAGATGCTAACAACGATAGGTCAAGATAATTGTTTTTTTTTTATTGATTTATTCAACTAGACCTATATTTCAACTAAACCTATGTTTAGTTGTATAGAGTTATATATTTTGCTTTTATTACCTTAATGATAGATTGTACTATATAGTCATAAGCAGGTATTAATATATTTAACATGTCAATTGAAGTTTCTAAATAATTAAAAGAGGCAGCAAATGCAATAACTTAATGGTGTTTTAAAACACCTAACATATATTTTGTTTCTACTATGAAATGCAGGTTTAATTTCTTACAACTGTCACAAATAATGGAGTATCCTTTTGACTGTTTTCCTTATAAAACAAGATGGAACATACTCTAATTTGGTGGTATTACACCTTCTCTTGTCCTTATACATCAGACAACATTGGTGTATCCAGTGAAATAAAAATAAGAATTGCATTATGATTTTGCAATTAAAAATACCAATAATACAAAGCAAGGAAATTGTTTTAACATATGTTCCTCTATATCGGATATGTTCCTTACGACGTAACTACGATCCCCTTCCCTTTCATCAATGTGACCTACCGAATTAGACTATTCACCGGATTTGTTATCACATAAGCAACACGACGGGTGCCACATGTGGATCAGGATCTGCTTCGTTGTGCTTACCCTTCTGGAGCACCTGAGATCACCCCTAGTTTTTGGTGAGGTTCGAGTATTTTATTCTTTAGTTTTCTATGGTGTGTCATGTTTACTATTGTTTTTCTGTTCGTCTTTTTCATTTTTAGCCATGGCGTTATCAGTTTGTTTTAGAATTATTATTTTCACTGTCCCTTTAGTATCTTTTGTCCCACTTTCATGATTATATTGCATGTTTTAAAAAATTTTGAATGATAAGTTCTACATTCCACACATTTGAAGACAAACACCAAATTTAGTCTGAAAATAGGAAATTAAAGTGTCAAAATGTGTGGTTCGTAATTTGGATACTTATTAAGCAATATGTTTTACCGGACATATTGGTTTTATTCAAATTGTTTAATAAGCAAATTGAAAAGAAGCCGTAAAAGGCAGAATTTATATTGAACGAACCTTGTTTGTTTTGCTTAACTACATGTATACGGTGACTATAAAGATGTGCAACATAATCTATGAAATGATTTCAAGCAAAGTAACTACTTAACTGTATACACATGTAACAATAGATTAATAGCTTCAAAATACGATCGTGACACAAGCTTCTCTATTGTATATCGACTGTTACTGTTAGACGTATAAAAAAGGTATGGAATTTCGCAACGAAACGTGTGATAGTTCAATGCTCTCAATTTGTTTTATATTTGTCATTTTCATTGGTTTTTTTTATTTGAGCTTCACTGGTGAGTCTTTTGTAGAAGTAGTGCAGGTTTGGCATACAATATTTAAACTCTGGTAAATAAAATGACTTTTATTTCATCTTGACCAAAGAAAATTAGTATAAAAATAAAAAAATATAAAATAATGTTGTCTTTTATTGTGTTAATTGTCGTGAAAGGTCCATACCCGAAAATATATGCCAATTATCGGTACTTGGCATTCTCCTTTTTCCACGTCATACTTTTTCTATATAGAATATATATAGAATCTATGTCAAAGCATACGTTAAACTATTTCCAAAATAAAAACCTAATAACATGTTTCGCACTAACAAACATAATATGTTTCAAAATAAGGTTTCTAATTTAGTTCAATGTGTTTTAATGTTAAAACATTATTTAATTATCCATACGTATTTTGTGAATACACTACGTTAGTAAAATGTCCATAAATGAAATGTATTTTCACACCTACGTATAATAAATTATCTATTTACAAAATTTTCGAAATTTTGAAATAATCAGGGTGTTCTACCTCAAAAATATATTTCATTTCATTCATCCCATTATTTGTTTTGTATCTGACTTATACCACGTTTTTGTATTAAAAAGTAATACATCCTTTTTTTATTTAAAACCCAAGAAAACTCATGCGTACATTCGTACAAACAAACAAACTTTCTTCTAAATTTTATGAATCAAACTGTTTTACATCTTTTGCCGCCTCCCTTCCCCGTTTTGACAGTGCTGTGAGGCATTTGTTCCATCCACAATTTCATATTCTCTCATAGAAAAAAGCCAAAAAATCCCAAAGTAATCAACAAAATTTGAATGACAGATTTGAGATACTCAAAGTCAACAGCCTCTGCAAATTTTTTATTATGGAAAAATTAGACAAACGTTATGTCCATTTTTATATACTTTGGTCCTTTAGATAATGTTGAATGATATTATTCATCGGCTAAACCAAAAAATTTTTTTTTTAGTGTTTTTAAATATTTTATTAGTTTAGCAGTATAAATAGTATTCAACTTTTACACAAGATCAAGCAATGTACAATGTATAACGTAAATTAGTTTGAGTCAATTTGGTGCCAGAAGATCCAAACTACTAGAACTACATTCGAAATATTTATGAAAACGCTTGTTACCAGCCTGTATTTGTTTTCTGTATTCTGTATCATATACTTAAGAAATAATTCATAGGGGCTTGAATATATGTCGTGATTTTTTACACGCTTTCTACCTTTATGCTGAATAGTTTACCCTGAGCGATAGCTGTTGTGTTTTGTGTTCTCTATATTTCTGTTTGTCTTTTCATTTTTTAACCTTGGCAGTTTATTCTCAATCTTTTAGTTTGAATGTCCCAGTGGTATCATTTGTCCCTCTTTTGTCGCCCGCAATCACAACTAAATGACGTTTCTCTCTAAAAAGACATTAATTTTATTAACGGTAGCGACTTATTTTGCATGACAGGCGCAGTTTTGAAAATAAATACGCATATGGTGCAATGGAATTGATAGTTTAAATGTTTGTGTGTCGATACAGGTCTTCTTAAGACTAACAATGATATAACGATGACTTATTTATAATAATTGAAATTACCTCGTACATCTTAGTTTTTTTCTTAAAGGAATGACTGTAATATTTTTTCTGTCTATGAAGATATAACATAAAAAATGTAGTGCACACTGAATAACGCGCGTAATGTTATTTCGAATAGACAGACAATTTTAAACCGTATAAAACCTTGAAAAACGTTGATGACGTCACGATCACATGACTAAATTATGTCTATGTGCTGATAACAAAATAACGCCAGCCAATCAGAAGACGCGTTACATCCGAAATTAAATTATTTTAAGATGTTATCAAGGTAATGCCCTTTAAACGTGACTAAATGCTACAATACAGCTCAAGTGGACTTATTTTGTCCACCCGTCCACAGTGAGTTGGGGACTGAGCGATCAAAAGTATTAGCTTGTCCACTCTGCCCACCAATATGCGTTAGCATTCAATTTCTTTTGTTTAATCAAAAGACTTGCAAGTACAATCAATTCATAAAGCAGATAAGCGTAATCACATAAATGTATTGTGTGAACAATATTCTGACAGACACATTTAAGGTGGTACCTAACACTACAGGGAGATACTTCTGTAAAGTCAGCTAAACGTTTTAATTACGTTGTGTTGTAAAGAGAATATCAAGCTTCTCAATGATCAAAATTGGTGTTTGTCAAACTGCTATATAAACAGTGTAGATTCAAGTCCCGGAATATCAAATTTTTTCGACATATTTTGAACATATATTACCAGAAAGATGTACAGTTCTTTAGGAAAGTAAAATCGAAGATTGTTCTTGCTTTTAAACATTTTTCGTCATAACAACAGTTTTTCTTTTCTGGACAATCATAACAGGAGAGGAGACGTCAAGAGTTTGCTTCGAACAAGTGCGTTGCAACGTCAGGTTTGTGACATGTGACGGACGCCATTTAACCATATCAGTTTGTCAAACAACACAATCGATAACTTTATTGATTAGTCCTTTGCCAGCGAAAACCCTGGGCACAAAGCAGCATTTCAAACGTAAATTTAGAAATTTATAACTGCATTTGTATACCATATTTAACAGGTATATAATAAGAATGCATCATGCATGTATGTTACTAGATTAAATAAAAGACGCTTTACAGATTACTTCAGTTGATTTTCAAAACTTTGGCTATTTCGGGATTAAAAGAAATAAACAGTCATGTCGTCATTTTGAATTCCTAATATGAAGGAGAATTAACTATTCAAAACAAATTGAGCCTCGTTGTATGTCATTTAGACAATCAATATCCCCTGCAACTTACTGTCTTAACTCGGAATGATTTAAAGTTTCACATAGTGTTTGGGTTATATCTAATGTCTAAAGGATGTTTTCTGAAAAGTTTCAAAATAAATAACTTTCCATAAAACTAGTTTATATTGTCAGGAGATGAATTGAGGAATCAAAAGAGCAAAACAAAAATATAGGGGTGAATGTGCTTGTTTTTGAGATGTAAGCCATTGAAATTTTGGCGGTAAAATGTTCTCTCTTGATTGTTTATAGCTATATCTTTGATCAGTAAAAGTTCTAAAAAACTATTAAAAGATAAATAAGATTTTATAAGACTTTTACAAATGGCTTATAATTATACATGTAAAAGATTTATAAAAAGAAAAAAATGGGGGTTGATGGGCAAATTTAAGGCATTCAAATGGATAAAACCAGAGGATTTCTAAAATCTGACCAAAATTCCAAAATATGACCAGCAAACATCCTTAAAATGTATTAAAATTGGATGTGACCTTTTCATGCAGTCTCTTTGTTATCTTTACTTAGTCTAAAAAGTAATAGCTGCAAATATTGAATAAAAAATATCAATGCTATTTGATCAAATTCATTTTGCTAGGAATAATGTTGTAATAAACATTATGTATGGCCATAACCTTTGAATATTAACACTTATTTTTACCAATGCAGCGACCTCAGTTTATTGATAAGCAGTATATGCAATATATCTATAGATAAGAAATAATTCATAGCAGCCGTATTTTTGTTTTCATTCAACCTTGGGTTGGGCATTTATATTCGATTTATTTTTACCTGATCAATTTATCTATTTTTGATTCTTATAGGTCAAATTCGGTAATTTTGTTAATCGTGAAAGCATACGATACTGCTTTGGCTGTTCCATTTACCCAAGTTTGATAGTATTAGTAATATTATATAATTCAATGAATTTTTTTTATCGCATTGCTCACTTATATATTTTCTTAGGATTTAATTTTATTCGTTCTGAGGCGTACAGGAAGCTTTGAAACGCCCGATATTTACATTTGATTTTTTTGTTTATAGAAACATACTTGTGATGTCACCTTGTTTCGTTGCCATTTCAAGACAATAAAATCATTTCGCCGAATTTTCGTTATATGAAATTTTACCATGAATAATAAATGGAAATGGACTGATTTGTCAATTTTGCTGTAGAATAGAGATAAATATATTGTATCTGAATCTTGACCTTCGTAAACTGAAGATTTTGATGTCCAAAATTTAGAATATCCGGCAGTATAAATAAGTTGGTCGTAACGCGGAACAGCCGTTTTTGTGTATTACTGCGTTTGTGCTAAAAGTAGATATATCAAGTATACTGGTTGACGATAGGAGGTGTTTATATTTGAATAATGATATAAATATTACTTTCGTAAGAGACCAATCACTGTCAGACATTCACACTCGTTAGTCGAAAACAAACGTTAAAAACAAAGCAATACAAAAATGTGAGTTGAAGTAGCAACAAAAAAAACAAGTGTATTGCTTGTAAATAAGATTTCATTTAGTTGAAGCACCATGTTTTACATTGAGCAAAATGATATTCAATTCATAAATGATGAGAAACATAATATTTAAGTATAAAAACACCACAAATTTCAGTAATCGGTCTGTCTCTTACGAAAGAAATATTTATGTCATGATTTGCTTGATATAGGGTTGCTGCTCACAAGGAAGCTATTTAACCAAGTGTTCCAAATGGTGAAATTGAAATCATCCCTTTGTAAATTTTAGGAACGTCATCTCGAGTTGGTTGAACGTTATAGAATAACCGTTTCACAAATGGTATCTGATATGTTTCTAACATCGTAACTACAATCCACCCCCTTCCCTTTCATGAATGTGACCTACCAAATTATACTTTTTACCGGATTTGTGATCACTTAAGCAACACGTCTGCTTACATTTTCAGACAACCCCTAGTTTTTGATAGGGTTCGTGTTGTTTATTGTTTAGTTTTATATGTTGTGTCATGTGTACTATTGTTTGTCTGTTTGTCTGTTTGTCTTTTTCATTTTTAGCCATGGCGTTGTCAGTTTGTTTTAGATTTATGAGTTAGACTGTCTATTTGGTATCTTTCGTCCCTCTTTTATAAAAAAAAACTTAAATGAAACAACACGAACTTCCGTTAAAACAGGAGTTAGATCAGGTGCTCCGGAAGGGTAAACATTTTCTGCATCGTATACGACACATGTTGTGTTATTCCTTTGCGCAGTTTGTTAATGATGAAGGTTATTATGACTGAGGAATAATACCAATTGTGATTTCTCATGTGCTCCGAATGAGTATGCAGATCCTGATCCATCAGCAGTGTTATTAATGTAAATCCAATTGTATATATAATATGCTCTTGTTGAAGACCAACTATTAGATAATCATAATGAACAATACGAAGAAAAAAACAATTGTAAGGCATTATATCACTATTTGTGTCTACATTATTTTAGATATAGGACGATGTTATTTGGTAGTCGATGAAACAACTCTCATTCCAAATAACAATTGAAAAATGTCAACACGGAGCCTTGGCTTACATCGAATAGCAAGCTATAAAGGAACCTAAAATGTTCTGCAGTAAAAATATTTAATTAAAGGTCAGCATTTGATATAATTTAATCAACAGTAGCTAACTGATTCACGATTTGGCTATACTTTGTGGACTCTTGGATTATAGCTCTTCATTCTTTATGTAAGCTTTGGATTTAAAATATTTTGGCCACGAGCATCACTCAAGAGACATGTATTGTCGAAATGTGCATCTGGTGCAGAACAATTGGTACCGTAAATGTTATGTATATATCTTCTACGTTAGCTTAGAAAATGACCATTAAGGCAACACATTTATCCATAATAAAAATTTAAACAAACACAGTTGCGTAATTTGGGTGAAGGTGGTATTGTTGATTCAAATGCATGTGATCTTTATGTCAGTTTGTGGAAAGTTGATCAATTAAAAAAAAAAATCAGTATCGAATCACACAATCATATGACAATTTTGGTAGAAAAAATATAGATTTGTTTTGCAATCTGATTTACGTACTCTTCCGTAACTTGTATAGGTGTCACTTTAAATCAGCATTTGATACTCGGTAGCTTATATATAGTTACCTGACTAAGTTTTAAACATTGGCTTAGAAAAATAACATTCAGGTAACACATGCAACCATGATTACATTTAAATAAACACGATTGAGTAATCTTGGTCAACTTTTTATTGTTGATTAAAATGTATGTGAGCTTTTGTCAGTTTCTTTACAGTTGATAGTATAAAAAAGTAAATTTCAAATCACACATAGGTAAATAGCAAAAGAAACAATACATATTTGTTTTGAAATCTGATTTATTAACTCTTTCATAACTTGTCAAGGTGGCACTTTACGTCAGCATTTGATACAATATAACCATCAGTAGCTTACTTGACTAAGTCTTCGACATTCGCTTAGAAAAGTGACATTAAGGTAACACAGGCAACCATGATAACAATTAAATAAACACGGTTTTGAATCTTGATCAACGTGTTTTTGTTGATTCCAATGCATGCAAGCTTTTGTCAGTTTTTCACAGTTGATAATATAAAAAATCAGTATTAAATCAAACAAAGGTAAATATCGGTAGAAAAATACATATTTGTTTTGCTATCTTATTTACATACTATCTCGTAACTTGTCAGGGTATCGCTTCAAGTCAGCATTTGAAACAATATAACCACCAGTAGCTTACTTGACTAAGTCTATCATATTCACGTAGACAAACTCTAAGGTAACACATGCAAACATGATAAAGCTGAAATAACGGTTGAGTATCTGGGTCAACTTGTAATGTTGATTCAAATGCATGTGAGCTTTTGTCAGTTTCATAAATATCAAATCACACATAGGTAAATAGCAATGGAAACAATACATATTAGTTTTGTAGACGGACATATTGTTGTAAGATACAAAAAAAAGTACGGATGCAAACACGAGAGTATAAATATATATTTTTAAGTACTGCGAAATTAAATTGCCAATTAACATACATTTGTAGTTTGAATACTAATACCCGTCATGGCAGAACTTGTGATGTATTACCTTTCAGAGCAATCATGCGTCTTATTTCGGCATAATACGAGTTGTATTATTAATAAAGTTTAAATACGAATATCCGTCAAGGCAGGACTTGTGATTTATAACCTTTCAGAGCAATCATGTGACTTATTGCGGCATGATACGAATGGTACTATCGTTTTAGATGTTCTTGTTGGTGACCAGCTAGAATTACCTTCATTTACTTTAGCGATTAATAATACCAGTTGATATGTCGTCGAATTAAATGTCTATAGCAAATCAACTTATAAGATTTGTTTGATGACACTTTATATTCAAATGACAGGCTTAGGTATGCCTAAAATCGCCGAATAATAACATAATATAAGTGCGACAGGGATAAACTTTGACACAAAACATGATTTACAGGGATAAACTTTATGACACAAAACATGATTTACAGGGATAAACTTTATGACACAAAACATGATTTACAGGACATTCATGTTTGATCTATGTAAATGTTTTATGAATTGGTATTGAAAAAACATATTCACCAGATGTTGTTTTTCTATGTACGACGATGTTTTAAAAAATTAACATTGATATACGAATGACCCTGATGTATAAGTACTAATAAAATATTTATTCCAGTCCTTCCTAACAATATGATGATATTGCTAAAATGACAAATTACATGTAAACAAGACAGGCGCAACTATTTGAGCATTAATTATCGACCTTGCAATATGGTTCAACTAGGTCTGTTTTTAGTTTATACTGCTCAATCTATAAAGTTCCATTGTCATTAATATTTGTCTTTTTTTTTTTCGTGTGTTATTTTTTTGTCAAAGGTTTTGTATGGCATTATGATTTAACTAACCCCTTGAAATCGTATTGTATCACTATACGTGTTCCTATGTTGTAATACATTGTCTTGTCTTGTCTTATATTTCTATGATTATTGTCAAATCACAAAAATATTTATATAACTTTAAGCTTTAAGTGTTAATATCAGCGTTTTTTTTTGGTGTTTCTACTTTCGATTAGTATGATTCACACTTTGCAAAGACCAATAATATCATAACGTAACATACAATAAAAAATAATAATATGTTTAAGTAAACTCGTTATAGACAACTATTTGTATAAATTAGGTTTGTTCAAACTCTATACAAATCCCAAGTAAAATTATGCAGACATACTATGTCGAAAAATTGCTAAAGACAAATGGTTCAATCCTTTTTATTAACAATCAACTATGCTAAAGTTTATTAAAATTGAAAAATCATATCATAACTAGAGCAATCATACAACATGTTCTTAGTATTCATATTTGTTCACATCTGATACAATGTCTACGTTCTCAAATACATAATAATCATTAGATGATAAACATCAAATACAAATGTTAAGTGTTTACATCTATATTATTTTTAACTGTCAAAACTTCCCCATATTCTCATTTCGTCCGCTCGACTAAACCTTTTTCCTGCCTTAACTGAATTAGTAAGTCCATGTCGTTTCAGTAATTGAATTATAGATGCTGATCCTGATTTTATAGCGTACATGAGTGCAGTCCGTCCCGCAGTGTCTGTATCTTTTATATCTACATTATTGTCTAAAAGGCACTTAATAAAATCACATTTCCTTTTTTCATCAATGTTCATATGGCAAGCAATCATAAGTGGTGTAAGTCCATTTTGATTTTTACAGTTAATAATAACTCCACCTAATACTAAAATCTTTGCAAGTTTGATATTATTTGTTGACAACGCTGTAAAGAGTAAAGCTTCGTTTGCCATCTTTTGTATCGACAAGTTGCTTCTTTGAAGTTGACAGCAAGATTTATCCGCAAAATTTATCAAGCCTGTATTTTTATATGTTTGTACCCGAACATTGTTAACACCCTTTCAACAGAACCTCCCTGTTTTAGCGTCTCTATCTCGATTTGTTAGTTGTCATTCATCGAAATATGTGTGAAAAACTTACGCTATAACACCCAATATGTCTTATCTAGTACAGCGCATTTCTACAATGCTCATCACCTTCATCTATGGGATGAATAGTTTGACACAATGAGAATGGCGGGAGAAATCTGTCATAAAATCAATAATTGATAAGGAAGGATTACCAAGTACAACCTACCAAACAAAACGTTATTACATACTTTGTTCTCATTTAAGAGAGGGACGAAAAACCAAAAGTACAGTCAAACTCATAAATATAAAACAAACTGACAACGCCATGGTTAAAAATAAAAAAAGACAAACCGAAAATCAATACTACAAATGGCACAACAAATAAAGCTAAAGAATAAACAACACGAACCCCACCAAAAACTAGGGATGATCTCAGGTGCTCCGGAAGGGTAAGCAGATCCTGCTTCACATGTGGCATTCGACGTGTTGATTATGTGATTACAAATCCGGTAATATAGTCTAATTCGGTAGGTCACATTCATGAAAGGGAAGGGGATTGTAGTTACGACGTAAGGAACATATCCGGTATCATTTGTGAAACGGTCATTCTCTAACGGTCAACCAACTCGTGATGGCGTCCATAAAATTTACGAAGGGATAATTTCAATTTCACCTTTGGAACTCTTGGTTTAATAGCTGCCTTGTGAGCAGCAACCCTTTATAAAGGAAATCATGATTATAGGAAACACAAGCACGGGAATATCGTATCAATTGGGAGATATATACCCCGTATGCAGGTGCTGCTGGAATGTTGCTACTTAGAAATGGAAAGTTCACAATTAGAAAGCTAAAATCATCTCTTTTGTCGTAAAGTTTTGTTTTCAACCGACCCTCATTGTCAATTGCTAGCTGTAAGTCAAGATATGAAGCCGACTAAACTGTATCTGTAGTATCCTTTAAATCTAGTTCGATAGGATAGATGCGTTCCACACAGTCACAAAATTTTGAATTGTTTAGTGAAAGAACATCATCTATATAGCGGAAAGTAGAGTTAAAGGATATTGCTAACTTCTTATCTTTCTTCCTAAGAAGTTCCTGCATGAAGTCAGCCTAATAATAATAAAGAAACAAGTCGGGAAGTAGAAGGGCACAGTTTGTTCCCATTGGTGCTGACAGTCTGTTGAAAAACACGTCCTCCGAACGTAACAAATATGTTGTCAATCAAGAAATCAAGCATCTTGATAATATCAGTTTCAGAGAATTTTTTGTTTGAATCAGAGTGAATCTGTACAAAGTAGGATTTATCCCTCCCTAAGACAAGATACGCCACCTCTAGAATAGGCAGTGTCACAATAACTTTGAAGCCCGTCTTTGCTTTCTGATAAAATAGATGTTAATAATTGAGAAAGAGGTTTCGTGGAGCACTTGGAAGACCCAGCAATATATCGTTGTTTGTAAGGACACTTACGTAGTTTAGGTATCCAATACAGTGATGGAAGATCCAGTTCTTCATCTTTGGTTGAAATTCTAAAGGAACATAGAACAGACCTATGATTATCCAGGATTCCTCTTTTGTAAGTGTCGTGAAGGTATATGCTGAGTTTTCAAGTGAATTGTCAATACCTACATGCAATTCGTTTATCATGCAGTGAATGTAATAACTTTTACAAAAAAAACGATGTTATTTGGGGCTTTATCTGCGGGGACAACAACATATTTGTCATGGAGGTCGGATAGGTCTTTTGCAACATTTGGGTCTTTAAAGATTGATGTAGCATGGGCATTGATGGACCGATTCAGTTTTTTATTCTGATTTGTATCGACGACCTCACTGCCTTAATCCATTCGGAAAGAGTGTCTACGTCTTCCTTCTCGCGCTTAGCCCATAGCCTGGTATAATCTTCGACTCAATCCATCAAAATTTTAAAGTTGTATTTCTAATTGATGAATTTAGGCTCACGATATTTCGGACCTTTCGATAACGCATTTCGTAGAGAAGTGTTATTAGCAATGTTAAGGTTACCGGTAAAACGTGGCCCGCAGGATTATATGTGAATTGGGAACTAACACAAGTGCAATCAGGAGGTTTAGACTTGAAGTCGTCAAAATCGAGATCCTGCAAAACGCGTTTGTAATTGAAAAGTTTAGTTGCAATAGCTTTGGTATAGGTATAAGAAATTATCGGTACAGACTGGTCTTTGAAATAAGGAGGTATTTTCGATTGAACTAATTTATGATGAAGGATATTGCCTAGGTTGACGCCATCGATTCCTTTGTTGGCAAAGGAAGGATTTAGAAAAGATCTTTTCTTTTTTTCATCTTTTCCAATGCGAACTGCCTTGAAAAGTCTGTGACTTGCAATATCCGAAATTATAGCTTGAAGTTTGTATTGGTTTGAATGAGGGTTTGTAACAGTGGATTCCAAACATACATTGAACAGAGAATGAAGTTTTGAAAAGGGTAATGAATAAAGTTTCGTGCTAATGTGATGAATACCTAACGGCTTTTGTATGAATGGCAGCAAGTCATTAATAGAGACATCATGCAGAAAAGGTGATGTATAATGACAATGACCATGACTGCGTCTACGTCGAGGAGTCGAGTTGAAAATATTCATCACATTCACCGAGTGACACGAAGGACTAGATAAAATACCTTTACCATCAATTTTGTCATTGCAGCCATAAGATGTTGCAGTTCCCAATTGTCTAATCCAGTAGTCTTCTTTTTGTCTCCGGAGAGTCGTTGAAAAATTAGGATTGTTAAAACTATGGTATATCTTTTCGATAATGCGAACAGAGGGACGAAAGATACCAAAGGGACAGTCAAACACATAAATCTAAAACAAACTGACAACGCCATGGCTAAAAATGAAAAAGACAAACAGAAAATAATAGTACACATGACACAACATAATAATGAATAAACAACACGAACAAAAAACTATGGGTGATCGCAGGTGCTCAGGAAGGGTAAGCAGATCCTGCTCCACATGTGGCAACCGTCGTGTTGCTTATGTCTTTACAAATCCGGTAAATAGTCTAATTCGGTAGGTCACATTCATGAAAGGGAAGGGGATTGTAGTTACGACGTAAGGAACATATCCGATATCATTTGTGAAACGGTTATTCCATAACGGTCAACCAACTCGTGATAGCGTCCGTAAAATTTACGAAGGGATGATTTCAACTTCACAATTTGGAACTCTTGGTTTAACAGCTCCCTTGTGAGCAGCAACCCTCTATCAAGAAAATAATGATAGGAAATGCAAGCACGGGAATATCGTGTCAATTGGGATATTTATACCCCGCATGCAGGTGCTGCTGGAATGTTGCCACTTACAAATGGAAAGTTCACAATTGGAAAGTTGAAGTCGTCTCTTTTGTCGGAAAGGTTTGATTTCAACCCACCCTCATTGTCAATTTATAGATGTAAGTCAATATATGAAGCCGACTTAACTGTATCTGTAGTATCCTTAATAGATAACTGCAGTAAAAAAATGTTGCTTTTATTGATTTTGGTTGACGGATTACTTATGAAGTAATTGCGCCTTAAATTCATAAAACAATACAAAAATAAAAATAATCATGATTATAGGACCTAATGATATGTAAATGATTACCGGGTATTTATCATAATATATTCAAAAATCTAAACTGGTTATTCCCCTTTGTGATGTACTCATAAAACTCAATTACCTTAATGAACAAAGAACAAGACGTGTAAAACATTATCGTTTAGGTTTTTCGTATGTGAAAATGTGTATGCAGTTCACGTGTTATTATTGAACACTGTACTAGTTAGGTAAATATGGTTAAGATTTGAGGATCAAAACATTGCTTTTGTCAGTAATTCACACTTTTTGTTTATTTTGTTATGATGGATGTTTTAGCTAACGGTCCACTGCCACTGAATGACTAAGCGAAGCATTTTTAAACACAACGAATAACAGAATTATGCAATTTGTATTGATATTTTGATAATGACATGAAATATTAGAGAAACAATAACAAGACTAGTAAAATACCTAGAACCACATATAAAACTATGTCCTACCAAAACAAAAGAAATAAAAAAAGGAGAGATAGTAACATGCACAGATCTTCTTTAAACAATCAATTCTTAGATTTCAAGATTGTAAGCAAGAGTTTTGTTTTTTAAACCATGACATTTGGTGTGGCTTTAAACATGAATAGGTGTATCAAGCTTACCAGTAAGATCTGTATATCCACACACAAAAAAATATTTTGAGTATTATCACAAATTTGTTATGAATACGGTGGGTTTTGCATATGCAATAACCTCAAAATTACCAGGGACAAAAAAGAGTATATCGATATTGTGCCCTGATTCTAAATGACGTCACGTCATTGCGTCCTTAACGACACATTTGTGACAAAAACTTTACGATTTCACCTGTTATGTTTCATTAAATTGTAATAATTGTACTTTATATCTCTATTCTGCAGAACTTAGATATGTGATAAATATATTATAACATGTCTTTTCCATATTGGCCCTGGTATCATCCCTCAACCCATATAGGCCCGCGGCTAAAGCCTCGAGGCCGATATGGGAGTCTCGGGATGATACTAGGGCCAATATGGAAAAGGCCATGTTATAATCTATACTTATCTTTTCCATCGTCAAATACTAAAGAATCAAACATGCATTAATTATCATCTATTGTAAGCAAAAATTAAACTAAACATCACATGTTCTTCTTCTGCGGTTCATGATTTTCTTTGTTTACATTTCTATGTTGTGTTTTGTGTACTATAATTGTCTGTTTGTCTTTTTTTTTCTTTTTTAGCAATGGCGTTGACAGTTAGTTTCCGATATATACGATTGATTGTCCTACTGGTATTTGTTGTCCCTCTTTTTCGACGGAGACACTTACAAAGTATAACTTTTAAAATTGAATACACCATTAACAGTTGATAATCAAACGTCGAACAGCTTATCGTTTACAGATACAATAGTGCATCTTAATTTCTAACTAGACATTGGTATTTACATGATTTACTTGATATCCGTTTCATTGTTCTTCTTTCTTTTTTAGTCTTTGAGTACCAATTGATAAACATACAGTTGTTTAATACCATATATAGAGGGACTTGATTGACAAATTCTTGTAGCCTAGATTTTTTTCTAGTTGAACTGCTACATATGGTTTATTTCCATATTAACACCAAGCCCACTGAGATTTGTGACACTATCCTACTTATAATTAAACTGAAGACTTTCAGATATCAGACGATAACACAACACAACATTTTGAATTTATGAAATCAAACTTCCTTTTTTATCAACGTTCATATGGAAAGCAATCATTAGTGGTGTAAGTCCATTTGAGTTTTTACAATTGATAGTTACACCACCTAATACTAAAATCTTCGCAAGTTTAATGTTCCTTGTTGACAAGGCTGTAAATAGTAAATCTTCGTTTGTCATTTTCTTTTGTATCGACTGGTTGCTTATCGACTGGTTGCTTAATCGACTGCAGCTTTTTCTAACGCAAGATATGTCTACAAAATGAATCAAACCTGTCCTTTCTTGTTTTCTTTTATAGAT
Source organism: Mytilus trossulus (assembly GCF_036588685.1). NCBI lineage: Eukaryota > Metazoa > Mollusca > Bivalvia > Mytilida > Mytilidae > Mytilus > Mytilus trossulus. The sequence continues at coordinate 472,006 of NW_026963310.1, forward strand.
AAGACCGTTTGTTTTCCCTTTTAAATGATGTTACACTTGTAATTTTAAGGCCCTTTATAGCTTGTTGTTCAGTGAAAGCCAAGACTCCGAGTTGAAGGCTGTATCTTGACCTTTAATGGTTTACTTTTATAAACTGTTTTTGGATGGAGATTTGTCTCATTGGCACTGATACCACATCTTCCTATATCGATTGAAACATCTGCAAGGCATAAATACTGCCGTCCCTTACTGAATTTTGGTATGATAAAATTAACGGTACCAATTTGCATGCACCAGATGCGCATTTGACAATATATGCGTAATATTTTCAATAGCAATGTATACATATGCTTTATTGTACTTTTATGCTCCACATGTGACATCCGTCAGGTTGCTGACTTTACTACAAACCCGGTATTTTTTGGTAGGTCACATTCGTATTAAGGGAATGGGGTTGTAGAAGCGACATAAGGAAAACTCATTTCAATTTAAAGTGGAAACGATGTTTCAGTTAAATGTAGGTGTAATAAATTTACGAAAATTCTTATATTTTAAAATATATATTTCAACGTTTTATTTACATTGTAAAACTAAAAAACACGAAATCTGTATAAAAAAAAGTTTAACAGAAACATAGTATTGAACATATTAACTATACACAGTTAAACACACATGATGCAAAGTGTAAGTCTCATCAATTCCTCTTATCATATATCTATCAAATATTTACAGTTCAACATTTGATACAATGCATATAACGTTAAAATTAACTTTCAAAACTTCCCCATATTCTCATTTCGTCCGCTCGACTAAATCTTCTTCCTGCTTTTACTGAGTTTGTGAGTCCATGTCGTTTCAGTAATTGAATAATGGATGCTGATCCTGATTTTATAGCATACATAAGTGCAGTCCGTCCTGCATTGTCAGTGTCACTTATATCTACATTATTGTCTAAGAGGCACTTTATGAAATCAAACTTCCTTTTTTCATCAACGTTCATATGGCAAGCAATCATTAGTGGTGTAAGTCCATTTGAGTTTTTACAATTGATAGTTACACCACCTAATACTAAAATCTTCGCAAGTTTAATGTTCCTTGTTGCCAAGGCTGTAAATAGTAAATCTTCGTTCGTCATTTTCTTTTGTATCGACTGGTTGCTTAATCGGTTGCTGCTTTTTCTAACGCAAGATATGTCTACAAAATGAATCAAACATGTCCTTTTATAAGAGAACAAGTTTAACACCTTTCAACAAATACATTCCTTATTTTACGCCTCGTTTTTGTTTGATAAGAGGCACTTGATAAAATATGTGTGAATAATACTGTAAAACCAAATATGGCTGAAGAGAGACGAAAGATACCAAAGGGACAGTCAAACTCGTAAATCCAAATCAAACCGACAACGCCATGGCTAAAAATGAAAAAGACAAACAGAAAAACAATAGTACACACGACACAACATAGAAAACTAAAGAATAAACAACACGAACCCCACCAAAAACTATGGGTGATCTCAGGTGCTCCGGAAGGGTAACCGATGCAGCAGAAACCTACGATGCTTATCACCTTTACCTTAATGATGTTAAGTTTTTGAAAAGAAAAAAAAGAAAGATGCTTTACCAAAAAATCTTGAAAGGGAAAAAAAAGTTATGTAAATGACTTTTATGCATAATGGCGTTTATATGACAATTATTATCCAAGGTCGGTTAAAATAACGATGTTGTATTAAATATTTACATCTTCTGACATCAGACTTGAACTATCTTGAATTGAATTTAAAATGTACGTATTGTTATGCGTTTACTATTCAAAAGTGGCTAGAGGTATAGGGGAGGGTTGAGATCTCATAAACATGTTTAACCCCGCCGCTTTTTTGCGCCTGTCCCATGTCGGGAGCCTCTGGTTTTTGTTTTGTATTATCTTAATTTTAGTTTTTTGTGTACAATTTGTAATTAGTATGGCTTTCATTATCAATTTTACATAATGTTCAAATGAAGTATGTACTACAGGTAATTAGGAATGTTGAATCTCTTGTTCTTTTAACATAGTTTATATTTAAAATTTGGTGAATTGCTCTTGTCTGCTTTTTGTGTTTTTTCAAAATCAGAAGATTTATTTTCCAACGCTGAACAGTTATAAGAAACATTGTATGCCCTGTTGTTTCAAGCAATTTCTGAAGTGGAAACAAGGGATTGGCGACATTGGACGTCCCAAAACTTGTATAAATTATTTTTGTTTTGTTTCTCTTATGCAATAACGGTACCTTTTTGTAAGAACTAATGAGCTACGTTTGAATATGAATTTTGACACTAAATAAAACTGTATTCCGATTTACTGAAGTAACAAAAAAAGAAGAAAACAATCAGCACCAGATTATTTATAATTATAACAATAAAACCTCAGATGGAAACAATAAAGATTGTCATCAATAAAACTGAGGATATCGAGAACTTCGAACATTTTTTTTTTCGAATCGCACACAACCGTTATAATTAAAATTATAATACAAAAAAAAAGTTTTTATTCACCACAGAAATATATAAAAATCACGCGCGACCTTGTGCAGGAAGGGGAAAGAAGTTCCTCAGCATGATTACACTCTGCACCCACACAAGGCAACTGCGAAACCAGCCAATAAAATATTTTGTCACGGCGATTTTTCTATACATGACATACAAGCGAGTAGATATCAACAGCAATGTGCCCGTATTGAAGATTCAAGATTCAAAAATTTAAAGTTTTATTTAGAGTCGATATTCAATAAACTACATAACACAAGCTCTAGTGAGCTTTTCAAATCGACTTAATATCAAAATACAATTATAATACACACACACAATACAATACACACATACAAAAGACATGAAAACAACACAATTTTAAACATATAATGATTAGTAAGATACAATAATGAAATATATAAGTTAAAAGCATATAGTACACTTAAAACATAGCACAAGTTAGTAGTACGATTGCACAAATCAAACAGTTACACAGAAAATAAGAATAAAAATAAAATCAGGCATGAATACCATATGCAAGCACTGCACTGGCATGAGCTGTTACTTGTATCCCATGTTTGTACCAATTTTTTGAATTGGTCAAAAGATGTTTCCACTCGCGATGGTTCGGTAGCTCATTCCAGATTTGTGCAGCATTATAGCGAATAATACCGATAGAAAAGAGGGACGAAAGATACCAAAGGAACAATCAAACTTATAAATCTAAAACAAACTGACAATGCCTTGGCTAAAAATGAAAAAGACAAACAGACAAACAAAAGTACATATGACACAACATAGAACACTAAAGAATAAACAACACGAACCCTACCAAAAACTAAGGGTGATCTCAGATGCTCCGGAAAGAAAAGCAGATCCTGCTCAACATGTGGCACCCGTCGTGTTGCTTATATGAATAAAGGGAACAAGGTAACATACATCATCAGATATCTCAAAATCTTAAGATTATTAGTAATCTGGTATTATGAAGAAGTTCTGTTACATTTTTCGGTTGTACGCAGGTGCCTATGCAAACGTATGCCCCTCTGAAAATGTGTTCGGTTTTGTGATGTGTCAGGCCGGGTGAATTTAATTGCATTCAAATGATATTAACGCTCTGCAGAAGATGTTTCTGTGATTCACTTTATGACGGATAGACTTATTAAGAATATCTAGTAAAACTATAATACGATAACAACATAACAACTGTCGATTCATTTATTTTCGTGGATATCAATGTTCTTGGATTGCTGGAAACTTGCATATTCGTTGATATTTGATTTCGTGGTTGTACCAACCACTGTATACAAAGCATAATGAAAATATGAAAGTCGTTGAACATTTGAATGCGTGGTTCACCTGTACCCGTGATACCCACAACCATTAGTATTCAAAGAATAATAATTAATCCACAGTATTGTGTACTTAATATGTTTACTTTTTGGACAGTTGGTATTAAGTTGGTATTAATTTCATTGTCAATCTCACCTTATTAGACATGTTACGAAAAGGTATATTCTCGTCGCTGAGGTTGACAAATTAGACTTAAAATTTGGGGACGGTGTCAAAACATTGATTATAGATATAAATAGGTAATATTTAAATCCTATGCGTCTTGGTTAATTTAAATTACATTTATTTTGAACATCATTATGCATTTAACATCTTATACGACAATTGCTATTGTGATATCACTGCTGGCTAAAACTTGTCATAAGACATAAAAGGTGTACGCGCGTAGGAGTAGGTGGTCTGGAAAAGGGGGTTGAGGGTTATACAAGTTCATTCAATTCTAGATTGATAATATTATGCACAGTAAGCAAGTTAAATTTTTGGGGGTTTTTTGGCCAAGTTTCGCATTCTGCCTTTCCTTAACTCAAAAATCCCGTCCTGCCTTTTTCAAATTTAATCCTAGTCCCCCCCCCCCTCTCCCTGAAAAAAAACCCAACTGGTACCTCCGTAGGGTAGTAAAAGGTACCCATTGAACAGATTTAATTTAAAAAAAAAACATGTTTGTTTTAGAGAAACTTCTAGCAGGAAAGACACATCGGTCATCGGTGTCACTTTTTTTCTTCATATTCTCATTTTCTGGGCAGAATCAATTTGCGCCAATTGCAGTTTTGAAAGGGTATCAATTGCTATTTTAATGGTATTAATTGCACCAATAAGTGAAATCAAATTGCGCCACATTTACCTGTTGATATTTTTTACCTATGTTAAACCTGTACATGGTTTACCTATATCAAGACAAGACAAGACAAGACACTACAAATACTTTATGAAAATATGAAAATATGAATAGAAAAGACAGATTTAAAAGACGTGCGTCAGTCTATGTTTAGAGAGAGAAGAAAACTTCGTCCGGCTTAACCTAAAAATCAAGCAGAATTTTTTTATGAAACGGTTGGCGAATTTCCACAAATATTTTAGGAATTAATGAAATACAAAATATCTGCATAAGGTAGTTTTAAGATGTAAATGCAAACCTAAGTCATTATGCGTTGCGAGTCATATTTTACACAAACCTCTTCTTGTTCTAAACATACATGAAATATTTGCCACTGAACACTAAGCAACCAACAATCAATCAATCACAAACTATTATACAGAAAATACAAAATGAGCTGAAACTTGTGAAATTGAGACAAAGTTGGAAGGAAATAAAGAAAGAAAATACATGCCTTCGAAGCTATATGACCGGGCGAAAGTTTTCTATATAGTGCAACATGCCTCAAGTTGAAATCGTGTTTTAGTTGTTTAAAACAGACCCCGTTATATAAAAATTTAGGTGGCAAACAACTGGATCAAAGTACATACACTGTTGGTTTTTTTTTTAAACTATATAAAAATGATCGTTATATATATATTCACGACTAGATACATGTATACAACAGATTATAATACTTAAGACTATTAGCAAGATATATTAAGGGCTCGCCAAAAAATTCACACACGTATGTACCCCGTATCTCCGTTGCCCCGCACATCTACTGCATTAACATGAACGCCCCCCCCCCCCCCCTTTTTGCAGTATTATTATAGTTACTTAAAAAATATAATGGAAATTATTAATATCTATTTCTTATATTTCTAATCGTATAAATGATATTGAATATTCGTTCCATACGGCATTGCCTGCGAAAGAATCAATGCAGTTTTTAAATATAATACAATGTTTTCACAGGTAATCTCTTTGGTGTTGTGACACAGTCCCCACATTTAAAGTGTAAATTGTCAACCTCAGCGTCGTGAATATACCTTTTCGTAACATGTCTTTTTAATATCCAATTATCAACTCATTAGCACGCACTTCTAACTCATTAACATACGGATCGGAAATTTCTTGAAGGCTAAATGTTTTACTTGTTGAACTGTCACTTGTGAATAAACCCGTCGCCGACTGGTATATACCGGTTGTATCTTCCATGTAAAACTGCAGCCTCCTGTTATCGGACAATGATATCACAGTTTGCATCTATCTGATATGTTTTGAGGCTAAAAGATATTTATTTAAAGTACTATCTAGTTGATAACAAGAAATGACGACTTCCATTACATAATAAAATGCCAAGCCATGCATTAAACATATAGCATTTTATATACGTTTTCTTTTTGACTGTTTTATAAATTGTTGTATTTAAACAACGATATCTAACTGTGAAGCTATTAAAATGAGCATTTTGTTCGTTGTTTTTTTTTTAAATGGAATCTAATGTACAGTATCTGTCGTTTGTAAATGTAATTAATACGTGTTTCTCATTTCTCGTTTTTATATAGATTAGACCGTTGGTTTTTCCGTTTGAATCGTTATGCACTAGTATTTTTGGGGCCCTTAATAGCTTGTTGTTTGGTGTGAGTCAAGGCTCCGTGTTGCAGGCCCTTCGTTGACCTATGGTGGTTTCATTTTATAGTTTTTTGGATGGAGAGTTGTCTCATTGGCACTCACGCCACATCTTCCTATATCTATTTACCTTGTTAATTCTTTTTTCAAATCAGTGTACAATCTAGTTTTAGCTGAGTTATGTAAGCCTTTGATTTTGAAGCATATTTTTTTTTTCTAAATAAATAGTAAAAAGATGAGATTTTTTTGCGAAACTTCATTTTACTTTGCATTTTGTTTTTAATCACCAGCCCAGTAGTCAGTACTTCGGTGTTGACTTGAATATCAATTATGTGGTCATTTTTATAAATGTCCTCGTAACAAAACTTTGAATTTTTCAAAAAAATTAGGAATTTCTTATCCCAGGCATGGAGTGCCTTAGCCGTATTTGGCACAACTGTTTGGAATTTTGGATCCTCAATGCTCTTCAACTTTGTATTTGTTTGGTTTATAACTGTTTCGATATGAGCGTCACTGATGAGTCTTATGTAGACGAAACGCGTGTCTGGCATACTAAATTATAATCCTGGTACCTTTGATGACTATACCGCATCTGCTTTTTTCAAATTTGGTGTAAACAAGAAAACAAACAACAACAAATAGCAATATATCCATTTATTGCAAAATTTGGTACAAGGAACACAACTGAGAGGCGTTAAACCAGTTTAACTGCAGAAAAAATATACCAATAGTTCCGGTAAAGTATATAAACAAACACAATGCAGTCAACAACATGATGGACACTAATTCTACAGAGAAAAACATAAAGACTGTTATAACTCAAGTGCTGAAAAAAGCGCAAGTTAAACAGGTAAAGCGCGTGTATTTTAGTGAAACTGAAGACAATGCAGAAAGGAAACTGTATTCACATTTGTCAAAGAAATATACCAAATGTTTCAGTGGTAAGTAATTGATCATTGGATATTGAAAAGGGTGAGATAAGCACTTAAACAAATATTAACCTAATACCAAATGTCAGGAAAGTTAACTTCTAAAGTGTACTTCCATTATTAAAATGTCATGAAAAATAAATACTGTTATAACTCAAGTGATGAAAAAAGCGCAAGTTAAACAGATAATAGCGCGAGTGTTTTAGTGAAACTGAAGACAAAGCAGATAGAAAACTGTAGACACATTGGTCAGAAAAATATTTCAATATTTTTGATTAGATTTAAAGTATTTTCAATGCACTGCTAGTTGTAGAAATTATATCAGACATATTAATTCTACAAATTGAAACCATTTACATTCAAAACTTAGCATTGTGGACTGTAGTCGTCAGAATTTGGGTGGTTAAGGTCTCAACTTGAGGATTGAACTAAAATTTACCAGTTGGTTTGGGTATTACATCAATTGATACCAAATGTGACGTTGCAACAAGTACAACTTCAAGGAAGTCCATCTTCATATTGTAAATAAAATGTTTCAGTGGTAATTAATTGATAATTGGATATTAAAAGGGGTGAGATAAGCACTTAAACACATATTAATATAATACCAAATGTCAGGAAAGTTAACAGCTGAAGTCTACTTTAATAATTCAAATGTCATTTCAAATGTTCAAGATCAATCCATGGCCAAAAAGAACCTTCTAGTATTTTACTTAAGTTTAGCTAGACGTATGCAATACATCCAATAACAAAAAATGGACTACCTACGAAGGTTTGTTATAATTATTCATAAAGATTACTACATAGTGTTTTCTACATTCCTTATATCATTTTTGTTTTGTTTTGTGGATTTTTAATGAGTCACGCATCTCCTACTCTGATTTCATTTCTGGGTTTTGCTGTTACATGTGTCCATGGTAAGTTGGTAAGTGAAGGGTTGAGCCTTCTAAAGTAGGATTAACCCTGCAATATTTTACATATACTTGTTCCTATTCAGGAGAAAATATTCAAGTGATCGTCGTTGGTTGCTTGCTATTATATTTGTTTTTTGTCATAAAAGAGGGATGAAAGAAAAAGAGGGACAGTCAAACGTATCGAATATACATCGACAACGCCTGGCTAAAAATGAAAAAGACAAACAGACAAACAATTGAACACATGACACAACATAAAAAACTAAAGAATAAGCAACACGAACCCCATCAAAAACTAGGGCTGATCTCATGTGCTCCTGAAGCGAAAGCAGATCTTGCTCCATATGTGGCATACGTCGTGTTGCTTATGTTATAACAAATCCGGTAAATAGTCTCATTCTGTAGGTCACATTCATGAAAAGGAAGGGGATAGTAGTTACGACGGAAGGAACATATCCGATTTCATTCCAAAAGGGTCAACCAACTCGTGATGTCGTCCGCAAAATTTACGATAGGATGATTTCAACTTCATTATTTCGAACTCTTGGTGTAATAGCGTCCTTGTGAGCAACAACCCCCTAACAAGAAAATCGTGATAGGAAATGCATGCACGGGAATATCTTATCAATTCGGAGATATATACCCCGTATGCAGGTGCTGCTAGAATGTTGCTACTTAGAAATGGAAAGTTCACAATTGGAAAGATGAAATCATTCCTTTCTTCGTAAATGTTTGTTTTCAACCGATCTTCACTGTCAATATCTAGATGTAAGTCAAGATATGAGGCCAGCTAACTATATCTGTTGAAACCTTTATCTCTAGTTCGATGGGATAGATGCGTTCAACATAGTCACCATAGTTTGAATTATTTAGTGAAAGAACGTATATATAATGGAAAGTAGAGTCAACGGATATTGCTAACTTCGTATATTCTTCCTAAGAAGTTCCTGTATGCAGTTAGCCTCACAATAATAAAGAAAGAAGTCGTCAAGAAGAGGGACACAATTCGTTCCCATTGTAACTCTGACAGTCTGTTGAAAAACACGTCCTCCGAAAGTAAAGAATATGTTGTCAATAACAAAATCAATAATAATAATCTTGATAATATCAGTTTCAGAGATTTTTTGTTTGAATCAGAGTAATCCTTTACAAAGTTCTATGTATCCCTCCTTAAGAGAAGATACGTGGGTCTACATTGGCCATTCTTTTTTTATGAAACAAAAAGCATTTCCAACTCTTTCAATTTGTCTTTTAGTTTGGAATATGGAATACTAGACTAAGTATAAAATGTAGAAAAGTCAAATGTTTTAATTCTATTGCATGATGAAAAAGGGTTAGACTGTAAATACTCTAACAGATCTTTGGATTTTTGGGATATTCACATCTGATTCACGCTACCTCTAGAAGAGGCAGTTTCACGATAACTTTGAAGCCCATATTCCATTGCTGATAAAGCAGATGTTAAGAATTTAGAAAGAGGTTTTATGGAGCACTTGAAAGACCCAGTAATATACCATTGTTTATTAGGTATCCAAGACAGTGATGGAAGATCTAGTTCTTCATCTTTTGTTGAAATTCAAAAGGAGCATAGAACATATGTTTATGATTATCCAGAACTTCCTCTTTGGTACACTGTATCGTGAGGGTATATGTTGAGTTTCCAATTAAAATGTCAATACCTAATTCGTTTATTAAGCTGTTAATGTAACGAGATTTACACACAAACACTTTTTAGTCATAGAAGTAGGATAAGTGTTTTGCAAAAATTGGGTGTTTCAAGATTGACGAAGCATGGGAATTGATAGATCCATTCAGTTTCTTAATTCTGATTTGTATCATAAGATAAGACCTCATCGCCTTATCCCATTACCTGGCAAAGTCCTGGCCTGAATCAATCATAATTTTAAAGTTGTATTTTCAATTGGTGGATTTAGGCTCACGATATTTCGGACTTTCGATAACACATGTCACAGGGAAGTGTTGAGGTAACCGGTTATAACGTGGACAACTGAATTATAAGTGAATTTAGAACTAGCACAAGTGCAATTGGAAGGTTTAGACTTGAAGTCGTCAATATTGAGGTGCTGCAAAACGTGTTTGTAATTGACAATTTGAGATGCAATAGGTTTGGTATATAGGTATAAGAAATGATTGGTACAAACTGATCTTTGAAATAAGGAGTGTGTTCGATTGACCTAATTTATGACAAAGGGAAGATTAAGAAAAAAAAAATCGCTTGATCATCTTTTCCAGAGCGATCTGGTTTAAAAAGTCTGTGACTTGTAATGTCCGAAATTATACCTGTAAGTTTGTATTGGTTTGCATGAGGGTTTGTAACATAAATTAGTTCATCATTTTATAGAGTAAAAGATATACCTACATGTAAAAGAGTTAAAAACTGACACGCAGGGAGAACACAATCGTGATACATGTACATGTAGATTGATAAAATGAAAAATAGAAAATCGGGAATGCATCACATGTATCACAGAGACAACAATCCGACCAAAATGCAGAAAACCACCAAAGGACACCACTGAGACTTCAACGCAGCGAGAAAGTCCAGCACCTAGACCCTTAATAAAAATGTTTACTAGATCAGTAAAAATAAAATTCATTCGTAACTCAAAAACAAATAAATGACTTAAAATTTAAAACAATTTTAAAGGCAAGATGCTCCTGACTTGAGACAGTCGCAAAAATGCGGCGGGGCTGAGCATGTTTTGAGAGATCTCAACCCTTCCTTTATACATCTAGCCAATATATACTTTAAAAAAACTCACAACAATAAAGACAGTAAGTGTGATAGTTGTCTGAGTCCGATGTCAAAACAGGCAATAAAAAACAATGCAAAATGACAATGAAACATTAACAAAGGACTACTAGCAATTACTGACATGCCCGCCCCAGACCTCAATTAAACTAATTGAACTAATCATGTTCCCATTTTAAAAATAAGCACAATCCATCCTGTTCGGGGTTAAGTATTATATCAACATAAAATATATCAGGAGAACATTACCCGTATCATGTAACAAACCATAAGTTATAAATCATGCATATTTTAATATGTTTCTTGACGTAGAACATACCGAGGGGTATCATGATTGGTCAAATGAAAGACCAACCATAAGGAGGTCTTTCTTTTGGGCAATCCTGACACCCGAGATGTGTTCTACGACGAAAAAATGTGTTTTTATTAAATTTGTAATGACATTTCTATCACCCCTTTCAATTGGATCGAATGAAATATTCAGATTGTTTTTCTTTTGAATAGCAATTCATATTTTTAACAGATAATCGGAATATAATTATAAACCCTCCTAACAAAAAACTATTGAAAGGAAATTAATTGCGAAATAAAAAAAACAAAAACAATGCAGGGGTCAATGTGCTTGTTTTCGAGATATTATCAATTGTATTTTTGGCGGGAAAATGTTCTCTCTTGTTTTTTCATAGCTTTATCATTGACCAGTTAAAGTTTTAAACACTATTGAAAAAGATCTTATCTGACTTTTACAAATGGCTTATAATTATTCATGGGCATTTTTTTTAAGGCATTCGAATGGATAAAACTAGATGATTTCGAAAAGTTGACAAAAAATTCAAACATGACAAGCAAGATATTGTACAACGTATATTTCCCAAAATTTCTTTTCCACTCTATACATGTATAAAATTTAATTTTGCCTTTCCGTCTTTTATTGCAGTCATTAGAACCACACATATTGAGTACAATTATGGAAATTAAACTGCATTCGCGATTGACCGGTGAATGTTTAAGCAATATAAATATTTTGATTTAATATTTGTAAAAAAAACTAGTCACTAAAGTTCAAACATTAAATGAGAAAGATTTGTTTCTGTGAATTGAACTTACGTTTGATATTTGTCTTTGTTAATCGTTCTATTCAGAAATCGGAAGGTTACGGTCACAACTGTACGATAAAACTGACATTTACAAGTCGGTATGGGGTTGGTAGGAATTCATACCACATATTAACAAGTCAAAAACAATGTCGTTATTAAAACAATAATGCCAAAAATTATTGATATTGAAAAAAGGTGAAATAAACACTTAACCAAATATCGACTAAATACCAAATGTCATAAAAGTATTGAGTAAACATTTAAAGTGCAATAATAAGTACTAGTATGTAAATGGAATTTCAAGTTTAATTCATGTTAAAAAAAAAGCTGCTAATATTGTACCTTTTTGAACTAGAAATATCTAAAACTGTCATTCGAAAAAATGAACCGCAGTAAAAGCTTTGCTTTACGTACTCTTATATCAGTACGTTGTATTTTTTTGTGTGTTTACCAATTAATATAGTCGATAGCTGAAACGTGTGTTGATTTTTATCCTCTTGATTGTGTTACTCAGTGTTGTTTTGAGGAAATGTACTGATTGTTAATATTATCTGCTGTAATGTTCTCTTACTTAGTATTTTCTTCATAGTATTTCATTCGATAACTTTTTTCGACTTTTGTCGATGCTGTGGGTATTTTTTGTATGTAAACAATGCATTATATGTTGTTTATGAATTTTTTTTTGCAGTTGATATTTCGCGTATAATTATTATGTTTCTAACCTGATCATACACGTTTTAGATATATATATATATATGTTTAATTCTTACTCAATTTCATTCTTTTCCTGACCTGTTGATTATTTTATTTAATCTGCGTATGGTACGTTTGATCTCAGTTCTTCATTGGTCAAAATTCAATCACAACAAATTTTCTTTCTTTCCGCTGAAATTCCTATTGTGACGTCTTGAAAAAAGAAAACATGTCTAATGAAGAAAGATTACATCTCATGTTAAATCATTATAAAAGGAGGAATAAGATTGTCTGTATATCGTCTTCAATTATTAAAGAAACAAAACCACCACAAAATCTCGTTCAATACGATATTTATCCACTTCACTCTCGACAGTTAAATTTTATTCATTTGAAACGCTCGGGGACCCTCGCTTTTTAAACTGGAACATTTAATTTTTTCGAGTGGATAAATATTGTATCACACTCGATGCTGTTGTAGAATCTATATATATTCAACTACTAACTCTTCTCCTTTCATAAGTATCATAGTTATCAAATTGTAGTTGTACATTTGTCCAGCTTTAATATCGTTTTTTTTCTCTCTCTAAAGCTTGCTGTGCGATATGGATTTCTATCAATAATGAAGGCCGTACGATAACCTATAATTGCTATAATTATATCATTTAGGTGTTTGGTGGAGAGTTTTCTCGTTGGCAATCACGCTATATCATCTTGTTTCTATACAGTTAAACAAAACATTAATAAAAAAAAGTTGCAATGGCTTCTGTCTTAAAATGTCGTGTGCTAAAGTTTCAACGTATTGTCTTCCTGAAATGTTTAGCAAAAGAATTGAACACATATCATCTTAGAACTAATTTATCAGGCATAGATGCAGTTTTTCTGCTCGTTGCACCTGTTGTTGCCTTTTTGGAACGCTCCCCATTTTTTTCTCAATTTTACAAAGTTACAATTCTCAAAGGTTCATTTCCACTCATAACATCTAATCAATTTGATTTTGTCATTTTTCCTGATACTTCTACCAATTCATGCTTTGTGTAGAATTGTGACAATAAAAATGCATGGGTTATTTATCCGTAACATTTAAAGTGGTGGACATATTATGATTTGATATAAAATGTAAAGAATAGAAATAAAAGCTTATATCTTTTTGAGACAGCAAACAGCAAACTACAATAAATATTACTAAAAGATTGAAACCAATCATACTGTATGTCGTATAGACACATTAAATTCTGTATGCACAAAATTTGATGATAATTTAGTAAATATTGTGATAAGATGTATGTAAAGAAAAGATATAAAAGTTCATATAAACAATTAAATAAACAAATTGTGTTCTGCAAGTTAAACTTGAGCATACAATGTGTGACTTTGTAGATTGTTCTAATTAGAAATCAGGGGTTAAGGTCACACCTGTACGATACAATTGACATTTACTAGTTGGCTTGGGGTTGTTTATAATTCATACCACATGTGAAGTTTAATCACGTCAAAAACAAGGGAGAAGTACATCTTCATATCGTTATTAAATATTTCAATGCTAATGAATTGGATATTGAAAAAGGTGAGATAAACTTTTTAACAAATATCAACTAAATACCAAATATCATGAAAGTAAACATTTCTATTGTTTTCTACGTAAATGGCATGTCAAGTTCAATTTATGTTCGAAAAGAAGCTGTTTGTACTGTACTTTATATAACTAGAAATATCGAAAACTGTCAATCGAAAACATGGACCACAGAAGAGACTCTATCTTAAGTACTCTTAGGTCAGAACGTTGTGTTTTGTGTTTGAGTCTTTACCAAGATAGTAGATAACAGAAACGTATATTTTTATTTAATCTTTTTGTGTATATCAGGGTTGTTTTAAGAAAATGTACTGATGATATGACATGCTGTATTATATAAAAAAAAAAAAGATTTGGTATGATTGCCAATGAGACATCTATCCACAAAAGACCAAAATGACACAGACATTAACAACTATATGTCACCGTATTGCCTTCAACAATGAGCAAACCCATACCGCATAGTCAGTACTTTTACTTAATACTTTCTTCTACTAGTTGTATAAGTTGTAACTGCTATAATCACTAGCTAGTCAACACTGAGGCTGTGAGTTCAAATCCTGCTCGTGCGGATACACTCGATTCCAATCTTAATTAAATAGGAGAATCAGTTTTTCAATCAACCACTCGCTGATGTTTTCCTAGCGCTAAGGCTTCCGCTATCAATACAAACTGCCCGCCCCGAAATAGCCCACAAGCGGTGCTTTACAGTTGCGTCAGAACACCTAAAATGAAAATCAACTCACTTACGTCATTGTATATATTGTCGATGCTGTCTGTATTTATGTATATATTAAATATGTTAAATGTTAATGAAAATGTTTCAGATATCTAGGATTATTTATGTGGCAGTTGATGTTCAGCTAATTATTGTTTCCCCTTTGGTTCATAAGTATCAGTCCACTAATTGTTAATATTTGATTTTCAAATTGCAATGATACATTTTACTAGATTTTATTTTGGGATCTTTCTATATATAGTTTTCTTTGGATTTCATTCAGTAATGAAAACTGTACAATTATCTATAGTTACTTATCACTTATTATGTCATTTGGTCTTTGGTAAAGAGTTTTTACATTGCCAATCATAACATATCTTTTTCTGTCTATTAAGGTAAAAAAAATGATCATAGAAATTGTAATTTTACATGTCTCAAATTGTTGTTTTTTCAGGTTTCAACGTATTGTCTCCCTTAAATGTTCAGCAAAAATAATTCAAAGATTGACATCTATGAACGAATATATTATGCAGAGTTTTGTACTACATTGAAGTTCCACAAATAATTGCCTTTGGCTGTTTTCTACTTTTTTGCACGGGTTGTTGTCTATTTAGGTTCCTTACATGTATCTCATTCTCAATTTAATAACGTTACATATCCCAAAATGTACATTTTCTGTATTTGCCACTCAAAACATCTACTGAATATGCTTTTGTCATTCCTTCGTTCCTGTTACTTCTCACAACTAAAAGCCGTGTATAGAATTGTGAAAATTAAAATCCTAGCGCGACTGACCATAATTTCTTTGAGCCATGGAAATGTTTTGATTTTGATATGTGTAAAGGATAAAAAGAAAAGCTTACATATTTGAAGAAAGCAAACATACTGCAAAATCAAACGGGCATAAGTTGTTTATACCAATTTCTACAAATGCTTCAAATTAAATGTCATAATTGCCATAATGAAAAAAGAAAACGTTGAGTCTACCCGACTACTCTTTGTGTGCATTCTTGAATCTAGTATAGTATCTTTTGAAAAATAAAACAGAACCATATATTGGCTTTTGTATTATTACAGTGTGAGTCTTTAAACTTCAAAGTTGCACTCCTGACACTTATAGGGAGGCCTTTTTTTCTAGACTCTCACACATTATCGATATCAATAATCAGGCAAATTAACTATTTATTTCTAGGAAGGACATGTTTGTTTTACAGGATTGGCTGTTGGCTTATGTTTGGGTGTGAGTCATTTGAGCAAAATTTATTCTTTTCCTCCATAATATTTTTTTTGTAGTACTCCTGATATGGCACAACTTTTTTCAAAACACAAAACTGTTCAATGGATAAGCTTCATTCAGAGCTGAAATCATCATTAAGATATACTAGTTGTAATATACATAAGAATCTATGGCACCTATCATCACATTACAAGTTTTTGATTAAAATATTTATCTATCAATTTCTTTTCCTCAGTGAACATGGTGAATATTAAAAACTGTTAATTTCAATAAGAAGAAGGTTTTTTTTATCAACTTATTGATGAATTGTTTTTTTAATCGAAACTTTAAATTAATTAATACAAAAAAAAGCCAAAAACATTAAAAAAAAGTATAATCAAAGATGAGATTCTCAATTTTTGCATTCAGAGAAATGTTTGGATTTCTGCAAACAAATGGAATAAAACAAATATTATTATTTGATAGTGTTTGTCTGAAATCATATTCCAAAAAGCTATACTTGTTTTAATTTTTTTCATTGTTGTACGTCAATAAAAGTTCAGAGTTTTTGTTTCTTCATATTTTTTTATATCCTTTTGGATTTATTAACTTATATGTATATGTATCAAGATACAATAAAAGAAAATGCACTAAAACAATGTTGAAATTTGGCAAAAAAAATAAATTCGGACCATTGTTTTTATTTTGCCCACTTTCTTTCTAAGAAGGCAATATGTGAAGTAGGCCACAGTAGAAAAAAGGAACAAGACGACAAGAACAGGGGTTAAAAGATGTGTATTCAAAGGATCGAAACGTTCACCTGTATTTTGACTAAATAGAACGAAAATGTACTGACAACGCTATTGCGAAAGCGAAAAAGACAAACATACAAATAATAGTACGCCGGACGCAACCTTTTAAAACTAAGTATTTAAGGGGGCTTGCAGGTCTAAATTTTTTTTTTAATTAATATAATATTTCGCTAATTTGTTCTATAAAGGAACTTTATCTTATATCTGATAGAAAAATAAAATAAAAAAGAGGGGTCACCGATCATTTACGCTCACAATCTGCCTTTGAAAGAAGCATACATTTTTGTAAAGGTACTTTTTTTCTGTTGAACTAATAGAAGAAAAATAGGTAAAATTGAAAAAAAAAGTACTTAATTACAGAAATCGCTTAAATTTTACAATTATCTAGTTTAAGTATAGCTTTTTTGAAAACAATAAAAAAAAAAATATAGGTCACCGATGAGTAAAAAAAGATATTTCAATTATAATGCCAAAAAATAGCATTTTTGCACCAAAGGGAGATAATTTGGAGCTTTTTCAATGATATAAACATTTTAAAAGTCATCTGGGGCAAAACTGAATCGATTGTTTTGGATATTTTTTGTATCATATCATAAAGTATTAGCTAATAGTGTAATAAATAAAATTTGTTCTAAAAAAACAAATGTTTAATTTTTTGCTGACAGTATTGAACCCGCGAGACTCCTTAACAACACAAACCCAACTAAGACTTGGGGTGATCTCAGGTGACATTCGTCGTGCTGCACATTTATTAATATTTTTTTTATTGATAGCATTGTCGTACTTACACAAATTGTGGATTACTGCTCTGTAAACCTGAATAAATTAAAATTGTGTTAATACCTGTGGCGCGATATTCGTTGCCTAATTTAACCTTAATACTGATAACAAGTCTTTATTGTTGTGACTGTTTTTCGAAGTAAAATAAGAATAACGTTAAAACAATATTAAAAAAATCTATATTGCATGTGCTTTATGAAAGTTTTAAGGATAAGTTCTATAACAGAAGTTAAGGGTGAAGTTGTGAAATTATGCATTCAGCTTTAATCCTATACACTAAGCTAACGTATATTCATTAAATATGGCCTGAAATGTCCATGGCCTTTAACTTATTTCTTCAAGTTGATGATGATTTTTCAACCTATTGCTGAACAGGATTTCCGAGTAATCAGTTATTTTTTTTTATTTTTTTAACTCCACTTAATTTGGTTAAATACTTATGATGAATGATATTTTAAAAATGATTATCAAACATTTAATGTAAACTCAATTATTTAATATTTTTTTCGTATTTAAAACGAAACCTACTCATACTTCTTGAATGATTAAATAGATATAGGAAGATGTGGTGTGAGTGCCAATGAGACAACTCTCCATCCAAGTAACAATTAAAAAAGTAAACCATTAACTGGGTTAAAGTACGGTCTTCAACACGTGCAGTTTCAAGAACCAGTACATAGCATGACGTGGTATGGTGTGATTTGTAAGTAACAAAGCGCTGGCAAAAAATACCAGAGGGACATTTATTATCCAAAATCTACAATAAACTGACACAGCCATGGCTGAATCCTAAAATAAATGACAAAGATGTGTTTTTCTCGTTTGTAGATTTTTTTTTTCACAAACCCGATTTTTGAGCAACATTTATCTTGTTTGTGCTATGTCATCGTACCAGCATGCAGCTTGACATTCCCTTCATTAAATGCTAAATATGCTAATTAAATGTTACAAACTGTTTCTTCGAGTTGTCATTTTCTCTGTATTTTCATTGTGAAATCGCATTAAAATATTGGTAACGCAAAGACACATAATTTTTTGCCACAAGAAAAACGATAATGATTATAGCCACTTGACACCTTGACAACTGGAAGCTGTGGAAGCTCTGTATATAGTTCTCGACATATTGCAGGTTACAATCTGGGGATAAGTAGCATTCGGTACAGTCGAAATAAAATTAAAAAGGATTGGCACATGCATGTAATCATATGATACACAAACGCATCACAATGGTCAACCAAGACATGAATATTTGCATAACACTTCGAATCTGTTAATATAGACAATGCAATTACACATCAGAACTCCATTTCTAGCATAAACTGTACCACTTGTATTATAAAGTTTCGTAAAAAATATCTTTTAGTGTAGATAGCTCATATGCAGTACTATTTTATTACGGTTAAATATAAAGCTGTGCGACATTACAGCACATGTCTATGCCCCAAACTTCTAAAAGTTTAAATTGATAAGAAAAGTATATATAATACGTGTAATACAGTTTAAAGACATGATGATAAACAAAACACATGTTCTGATTTCATTTTCCAAATTTCTGAAATGAATAGATTTTGCAAAAGTTAACTTTTCAGAGAAAGCTTAGGTTGAACAACAATATTTTTTCAACACTTTACAGCAGTATTAAGAGTTAGTGCTAAGTTGTTAACATAACCTTGACGAGAATGCATTCAGAATTATCGCACGCAAATTCGATACTATCTAAACTGTATGTAACATTTAATTAGCACATTTAATGTTTACTGCACGACGTGTCAAACTAGTCTAACAGATGGCACATAGTTTATCAAAAACAATTTAGATTTAAGACGTACAGAGTGTGTGTAGAATAAAACCTCCATAGAACATCATAACATATTTTTCATGTTTTTGATAATGTATAAACATAGAAGGAACAAACGTTTACGTCATACTTCTGTCTTAATTTCATTTCAAAAATCTATATCTGACAAATCACTATCTTAAATCCTAGCATTTATGAATCTCATATTGAGTAATTTATTTGATATGGGATATACCCCTCTCCTTTATAAGGGGTGACTGGAGATTTGAAATATGGCCACTACAGTTCTTCGTCCGCTCAGCCCCATTCTGTATGTATGTGTCTGTTCTCCGTTATATTGTGAAGCCTGTAATTCAGTGGGTGTCGTTTGTTGATGTGTACATATTTGTTTTTCGCTCATTTTTTGTACATATATTAGGATTTTAGTTTTCTCGTTCGAATTGTTTTACGTTTGTAATTTAGGGGCCATTAATACCTGATTATGCGGTATTGGCTTTGTTTATTGTAGAAGGCGGTACGGTGATCTATATAATTTCTGTGTCATTTTTTTCTCTTGTAAAGAGGTGTCTTATTGGCAACTAAACAACATCTTTTTAATATATTAACCCAGTAGAGCACATATTGAAAGCTTTTTTCACAATGTATAACCTTACTTATCAAATAAAATCTGGATTTTTCATTATTTAGTTGATATGATGAAAAAAAACCCACTAAAATAATCATGAAACGTCTTTTGTCTTTATGAAAAAAATGAGAGTGATGTTTTGGAATATAATTAATTATGGTCTACACATATAAATCAGGTAACATCACAGATAAAATCGACAGTCAAAATAAAACATTATTCTGAAATATCAGAACGTTTAATGTTCATACTATATACATGTATGAGGGTGTTTCATACTAACCAAAATTCATATTTAATAAATATTTGAATTTTTCACACTCCACGAACCATACCGTTTGAACATATCTACAGAACATTAGTATTTCTATGAGGGCTCACAATCCACCAGCATTCGTCACAACTCGGCCGATTCCGTACATTTAACAGAGAAGCGGAGTCACCCGAGGATTGCCGATTGAATCCACCAGCAATTGATTCGTAACATTATGTATTTGGAGTAAGTTTGTTTGACAAACTAATTGACCTAGTTATGCCATTATCGTATTAACATTTAGAATCTAATTATCTCTACATGTTATTTTATAGATGTGAATGGCAAAAACTTGACTTTTTGTTGGAATTACAACAGAGAATATCATTAATTGTATATGCGCAAATTACAAACGAAAATTGTCCAATATTCTTTACAGTTTTATTTTACTTTTGTGTGGAACGTTCACAAAAAGGAGGAAAAAACAAGTGTTATAAAACCTTTTTACAGAATATCAAACATTCAAACAGTTTGCGCAATTCTTAGTGTGGTGTCAAGTTATGTATAGCCGAATTTGATTCGACATATATTCGTATTTTTTTGTATATATGTTCCGGACCATATGAGTATTTGCACAATACGGTCATATGGTCCGACCAAACGCATATGGTCGGATCATACGCGAATGGTCGGGAAAATTAACAAGTACATTTATAATGCTGAACTCTATATATAACCATTCTAGTTGTCATGTCACTAAAAGTCACCACCAAAGGTTATTTTATCATTAAAAATTAATAATAACAAGATTATCAAAATAAAATAAACGGATTCACACAGTAAATGTCATCACTAGTCAAAACTATAGTAAACACATTTTTACCGATATGTTATTATGAGTGAATGGCAAAATGTGGACCTGGGAAGATAACTTCCAAAAATATCTTAACGAACTGTTACACAAGAAGTCAATCGTTTACAATAACCTGACGTAAACTTCGACAGGATAAAGAGTCTCATAAATTGCTTACTTAATATGATTAGCATTAGCACTGTAATGTTTATACTTATTCGTGTTTTGTTTTAAAAAAAATGAATGACGTCACCAGTCAAAAGTTTATTTTCTAAAGTTGTCTGCAGATATGATGTACTTCAGTCGTTACGTTTTTTGAGATCTAGAGCTTTTTAAAAACACATCGGAATGACCCTGGGTCAACAAAAGCTATAGTACCGTGTGGAAGTAAATATCACCGTACGCATATGCAGGAATAAAATTAGCGATGACAACTAACTTTGACATCAATATTTATTGTTATTTGAATTGTATATAATACAATTGCATGTAGCAATCATTGTTGTTTTTCTAAAATTTTCTTTTGCATATTATTGAAAAAATACGTCTATGGTCCAAATACTCATATGGTCCGGCCCTTTTATAACCGAACGATTACATACTCATATGGTCGGATCATATGAGTATAAGCATATGTTCATGACCATACGCGTATGGTCCAAATACTCATATGGTCCGGAACATAAATATCTATATTAGAAAAAACAACTTTGCGTTATTTTCTACTTCAGATTGTCGCAAAAGTAAAAAGCTCATAGAATTTAGTTTGAACACAGCATTTATCTTAAAATTAAGGATTAATAGCATTTGTTAACGGCAGAAATTGGATGGACACCTTGACATTTTTTTTATGTATCATAGAATATGCTAAGGAATTCATTTTGTTTTTTCTATACTAATAATTTCCCCGGTTTTTCTTTTCTTTTTTTTTATCCGAAAGTTAGTTTGTCTATTTGTGTGAATTTGGCTGCGACAAATCTAATTCAATTTCAACAAAATCATATAATCAACTAACTTTTGTGGATAGTTGTGTCGTTGGCAATCATACCACATCTTCTTTTTTTATAAACACGGGAACCATTGATAAAAGAACAACCACCTTAAGAATGACCAAATATGATCGACACTATACCACTTAAGGCCTGGGTGCTGCGGAGAATTTAGGAGGTACTGCAAAACACCGGGTTCTCGTCGTATTTAATGTACGCATCAAGAAATGAGTCTCACCAAAGCAGTTAAAATTGTCAAAGTAACCGGATTCTAGTCCAGTCAAATGTAGCATGTCTACAGTTTTTGGACATATATAGATAAATCATATACAAGGTCATATTAATAATTACCAACGTGCAGAAAATCCAGTGTGTACTATTTCATGTATTTCATGTATTTAGATACTTGGTTTTATTTATCTACTCGTTTTATTTCCGGCATAAAACGGTAATCATAATGATTTGATATTCTTTGTAATGTTTCATAATAATCAAATACATCACATGTAATCAACAATTTGACCTCTCAACTATATATCGGGTTTGAAATAATCATTCCCAATTTAGGTTTGTTTTCGTGTTAATAAGCCTTTAGTTGTCTATGTTGACTTGCGTTCTATTATTTGTCTGTATATCTATTTCTTTTTTTTTAAGCCATGGCGTTGTCAGTTTATTTTCATCTAAAAGTCTGAATGTCCCTCTGGTAATTTTCGACACTCTTGTATGATGTTTGAATATGCAAATTAGTTTTCTCTAAATATCTTATTCTTTTTAAATTTTAAATCCTAGCTTTAACTGTTAAAACAACTTTGAATAAAAAGTAAACAGAAATACCGTACTCCTAAGAAAATTCTAAACGAAATGTCCCTTAATTGCAAAAAAAGAAACTTAAACACATAAAAAGAATTAATAACAACTCTAATACGCTATTGTATTTCTTAAATACACAGCGATATAAACAAACATTATTACCTATTAGTTCAGAATTCGTTATGTTTTCATTAATGAATTTTACAAAACGAAATTCTGTTTTCCTAAAATAAAGAACATCATCGTATCAAAATGTCCCGGGGGCCTACGTCACCGAGTGGTCTAAGTAGTTACTACTGTAATCACTAACCAGTCAACACTGCAGTTGTGATTTCAAACCCCGCCTGTGCGGGTGCACTTGCCTACAATCGTACTTGACTAATATTGTCACTTTTCTATCGAAGGTCGGTGGTTTTCACCGGGCACTCCGGCTACCTCCACCAATGAAAACTGGCCGCAATGAAAAATTCTACTTCCTTCATCAATAAAAACTGCCGCCATGAAATAGTCTACATGTGGTGCTTAAAAGCATCGTGTAAACACCAGAAAGCAATCAGTCGAAATATATCGACAATCATTTCGTATTAATTTGTGTACCCTTCTTAAAAATTAAACACCATCTCAAACCTCTACAGCCTTTAAAAAAACCTGCTATAGAGTATTTGATATAAATTATCCTCTTTAAACAGATGTACTTGAAAATTAAAATCAATGAGCTGATTCTGACAGGTTGTCAATAAACAGTAGTATGTAGTTTTATCTCAGTATATTTAACAAAAACTAACATTATTAATCATTTATTGATATGTTTTAATGACTTATGTCCTTTTCTTTCCTCGCCTTTCATTCCTGTCATCTCATGACATTTTAGCAAGCATTTTAACATTGCCATATAAGCTTGAGTTTTTGTAAGCCATCAAATCAGCTTCATCCCACAATTTTTTCTCCATTTTTCGTACCATTAAAAACTGCTTAAGGTTCATGTGGACCCCATGGCTAAAATGGCCGTATTTTAACCTCAATATTTACTATGAGTACATGCAAACCTGTGCATCTGGAAACTTTTTAAGGCATAGCATGCCCTAGATAAATAAAACTCAAATGCATTGTATGATTTTGAAAATTCATAACTTAACTGAATTTTGCCGTACACTTTTTTTCGTCCCTGCAGAAGATGATAAAATAAACAAACAGTTGAGTTTACCTTGATATGGTCCACTCAGGTACATAGTTTAAATAACCAATTATTGTCATGTATATGTCCATCTAATGTCCATGTCAAGCACTACTGCTTACTTCAATTATTTCCTGTGGGGAAGTTCTCAAACCTGTTTCCCAACTTAGTTTATTTTGGCATCTTCTGGAGAAATGAAAAAAAGTGCACAGCAAAATCCTGGTAAGTTTTCGTTTTTCTAAAACATGAAACATATTTGAAATTATTTTATCTAGGACATTCTATGCCTGAAATGTTTTACAGATGCGCAGGTTTGGCTGTACTCAGAGAACACTTTTAGGTTTCAACATCTTCCCAGAACGAGATAGTGTTTAAAAATGATAATTTGATGGCAATGTTTGTGAAATATCTGTTTCGTTTACTGTTGCTCATATCTAATTTGTTTATTTTATATGTGTAGAAAATGTCATTTATTGTCGCCGTCAAATGCAATTTGGTGTAATTCATTTTAATATTTTACTAAGGAAGTAAATGTCTGTAATCGGCTTAATCAATCATTGCATTATTTAATTTTCAAGAGAAATTGAAAACTCTTATTCGGAATAAAACAATAGCTATTATATATTAACAATGGGATATCTAAGCTTACAAAAGTTTAGTGTCTACCTAAAACTAACTGGGGAATGCGTTGATTTCCTTTGTAATTCTACATTTTAACCGAATATTAATGAAAATCTACAAACCTATCGAAATCTCCTAATAATATTTATCCTATTTTTAAAGTTTAATACTTTTAAATTTCTAAACATAATACTGTAATATTAACACACTAAATAATAGTGTTTGTTATACTATTACAATTTAGAAAAAAAATTCGTTAATACACAATAAATCGATTGATCATAATATTAAAATTGTTTTATTTTAAGCTGAATCAAATTCAGACAATACCGATTAGGCCAAACCAGTTCAATGACGAATATCCAGGAAACTCGACAACAATCCTAAACAGTATTTTTGAACATTTCATACCATAACATTCCCTTCTTTGAAGACTTAGCATAGCACAGTCTAAATGCCAGTTGACTGATAAACAATGATAAAAAGAAGCAAATACATCTGTCAAATACACTTACCCTATAGGGTATCAACTTATCTTTAAGTCGGACGATACCATTACCGAATTTTTAGGTTGATTTATTTTATATGTTTTGTCAAATAATTTATCTGTAACTTATTTCGACACAATATACGTAGGAATTGAATTCTGACGTCTGAGGGTACGAATATTGGACCTTGAAAGTCTTAAACAAACTTCAAACACCAAAGCAAAACTCATATGAAGACTAAAATGGTATCGAAAACAAATTTTGACAGCAAAGCCCTATTAAGAATATGTTTGTATATTGGTCCTCAATGTTCTTTTATCTCGTACTTTATTTGGCTTTTTTGTTCATTCGAGCGTCACTGATGAGTCTTTGGTAGACGAAACGCGCATCTTGCGTATATACAAGTTTAATCCTGGTATCTTTGATCATTATGATGAGTTTATTTATAAACACTTGGTCGACGCCACTGCTGGTGGTGTTTTTATTTCCCGAGAGTATCACCAGTACAGTAGTCTGTGCTGGCATGAATTATCCTGATATGGTTATATTGATAAATAAACTGTTCACAAAATTTTGAATTTTGAAATGCTAAGGCTTTTACCACAGGAATATATTACCTTAGCTGTATTTGACAAAAAAGAAAGGAAATCTGGTCTTCAGTGATCCTCAATTTTGTACTTTATTTTTGCCTTATTTACTTTTTTGAATTTGAGCGTCAATGATGAGTCTTTTGTAATGAAACGCGCGTCTGGCGTATATACAAAATTAAATCCTGATATATATGATGAGTTTGTGTGATTGAAATCTGCAAAATGCTACCTCGAAATGAATGTTTTATTCCCTATTTATGTGAAGAATATGCTTTTTGGCAAATAAGACTTCCCTGCACTGATGTCTTAACATCTTTTTATAACATCTTCTCTTTTTTTTTTATCATTTTCAAAATTTAAACCAGTTGTTAAATATAAGGTATTTATATCATCAATTTATACTTTTATAATTTCAAACAAGGAAGTGAATAGTGAATGGTAAAAACTCACTTCATGAGTTCGCTTCTATGATAATCAGTGATTATTACTGTTTGTCTCGTTATTAATACTCACACCTTTTCATATGAATTATCAATCTTTAGCACCTAGTAGTACATGAAAACTCATTGTTATCTCCCACGACGATATTCATTTTACTTATTGAACTGTCACATTTGAATGATTTGTATTAATTCACACTCACAAGGTGGACAAAAAACTTACAATGTCATGGCAATAAAAAAAAGATCAACAAACAAAACATTCAACACAAGAAATGCCAAACACAACATAGAAAATCAAAGACTGAGAAACATTGAATATTATCCACTGCTATCGTTATTTCGTAAAATTTTCAGCGGCATTTTGATTTTGTGTAATGATAATAAGAAAGTTAACTTGCAAAACGAAAAGTAGAAATATAACATGTATATGTGGTCCATGTAACAAGGAATTGATGCTACGAGAAAAGAACAACGAAATTGTTTATGTGTTTTGTTCACATAATGCAAAACCGAAAATACATACTAGTATTTGTTTATTGTGTAATTATCGTACATAGCACTGTTTATTATGTTTATGTCGGTACTGTAATAACTCTTTCTAAACCGTCTGTGAAAAGATATTTTACTGTTATCAACTAAAAACATGTAATAGTTATATACTATTATCATGGTATACTTACTTTATATTAATCTTCTCGTTGTATAGTAAGTAATTCATGATGTTTTTTTGAAAATTGGGTCATACTTTCAAGGCCATAAAACGGGATGACACTTATCTTTTATAATGATCTATGTCAGTCCTTAACTCAAAGATGTAAATAATACATACATATCAACGGGACAAACACAATATACCACAAAGAAAGCTTCAGATGATTGTTTCCTGGCGATAAGTACCTCGTTCATTACTTTTATTCTTTTGGTTTCATCCTTATTAGAACAACGCTTATTTTTTCCGCTTATGAAGGTGTCTTGTGGTATCTCACAAGGATTTTCCTATTTGTTGAACTTTAAAAGTTTTGAGGGGTCATATTGTTTTGCTACTGTTCATATATTGAATGTGTGTATGTGTTCAGGGTTTTGATTTTTATTGATATTTTCTATTTTGGGAGACAGGTGACTTTTGTCTTTTTTTGGGGTTATACTTACATAAAATGTGTTAAGCGTTTCCCGATAACTCCTCCTACGGTGAACCATAGACCAATGTGCTCCCATTTTCAACTGTGTTTTATAATAAGATAACTTGAGGCAGCGGCACTTTTTGTCTCCCAGTTACAAAAATATAACAGTCCGACATTGACTTTGTTATACGGCAGTTTTATTAAAATTGATTGCGATGGCATTAAATTGTTCAGTTTCTGTGTGATATTTTTTTTAATGTTGATTTTCCTTTTTTTTGCATTTGTCTATGTCTAAATTAATGTGGTTTATCTTCATTTCTAGTATTACCATTTTGATATTGATAAAGAAGGGAAGTACCTTCATTCTAAGATATGCTTTTTCAGAAAGGACACTTTTGAATAGAAAAAAAAACGGAAGATCAATAATCGTACAAATAATCAACACATGCAAACATATCAAGAATGTAGGGTTGTGTACTACAACATTGGGTAAACTTTATAGGAAACTATAAAAATAGAGGACTAGCCTAAGTATAACTACCTCAATGCTATCAAGAAATCCTCTTTTTTTACTTCTTACATGTCCATGTAAAGAACCCAGTACTTTTATAATTTCTTGCTTTTTTTTAGAAAGATCTGATGCCATGCGATAACGTCTTTATTCTGCTTCCCCTGTTAATGGTCGTTGATAAGCAAAGTATTGCATTATATTCATATTCAAACTTAAGAAACAACTTGTAAATCAACGCCGAAACTTAAAAATTTATAAGAACTATGGTAGTTCCCTAGTTCATGAAGCAAGTTCTAGATTTGCATTTTGTACACAAGGTGAGGTTGAGGTTGTTTATGATCATTGTATTGAGGCATGATCTGTCAATGTTGGAAGCATTACTTTATTTTTTCTTTTGTACTTTATTATGGTAGCTGCAAATGATGTTAAGAAGAATAAGAGTAACATCCGAGGTCGATTTTGATAACCAAAGACGGACGAGGGTAAATCTTTTGAGAAAAAAAAATACATAAAAGCAGCAAAATCATGACTTGTAACGAGCATTATCGACCAATATTATTAGTGCTAAAGGTGCCAATACAAAACATGACAAAAGTGGCTGTGATATCAATATTGGTAATATTCAAATCAATCTGGAAGCTATTTTTTTCTCAATAAAGTTTTGATTGTTGTATTGAAAGGTGACTTTAATAACACTTTTTGTTTGTTACTGGCAGTTGTTCTTTGATTGTTGGTTTTTTTTCAGATGATCAAGGATTTATATATTGACAAATCCGTGACATGATGAAAACAATTAGCAGAATTGCATTGTTTTCAATAATCTATCATCTACCTGTTAGAATAAGTTATGCTACCTACATCTGTCCAATATTTGTAAGAAAGAGGAGGACTATTCTTTAAAATATTTGACAGATAAAGGTAATATATTGGTTTCTAACAGGTAAATATTGTCCAATCACTGAAATAAAGAACGGGTACAACAATAGAATGACATCACAAGATGGTTTTAATAAGAATTTGTGAAAGTATAAAATAAATACATACATTTACTAGACTTTACAAAATATGATTTAGCAATCAAGGGAAACATGTATCTTGTAGTAAAAAAATTAACGGTACCAATTTTCTTGCACCAGATGCGCATTTCGACAATACATGTCTCTTCAGTGATGCTCGGAGCCAAAATATTTGAAATCCGAATACTTATTCATCAATGGATATGTTTTAATATTGATTATTTTGTCATCAATTTAAGGTTTCCTACGATGGAATTTGCATGGTAATTATGACAAAATTATTTTTGTTTATTTTTGCATATTTTTAGGCGAAAAGGATGCAATAGAAATAGAAATAGAAGAAGAGTCCGATATTAGTGAAATTTGAAAACTTCACTGAACAGTCTTAGTTCTATGATTCATGTACAATGATGTATGTATATATGTATATGTGTGTGTGTACCTATATGCCATGAAATAGTTTTGTCTACACAATATGTGATTAATTACTAACTTGTAAGTTCGAAACGTTAAGTACAAATAAAGATCGAACATATTGTGCTTGAAAACCTGTTAATAAATCAATTTATGGATGATCTTTTATAAGTTTACCAATGACGTACATATTTTAATAAAGAAGCAATATGCCCGTCATACAAACTTTAAAGGTCATTCGGTGATATGTCTTAAAAATCAAACAAGCATTTAATTATAATTTATCTCAAAACATTTTCATTAAAACACATGCGAAATCCAAACACTGTTTTTTAACACATTTATTCCAAAATTAATGTATGTGTTAAGTAAAGCCCTATAATGACATTTTGAAAATATCTAGATGTCTCAATTTTTTTATTCAAATAGACAAAGTGCTTGGTCTCGTCGTATTCGCAATTACACCATTTGTTCGTATTTTTAAAATAAAAATATCAAATATTTACATCATATGAAAATATATTTTATCTACATTTCCTTAGCTGTTTTCGCAAAAACCTTTAGGATTTTTTGGGTTCTCATTGCTCTTCAACTTCGAACTTTTTTTGGCCCTTTTTAATATTCTTTTCATTCGCGCGTGACTGATGAGACTTTTGTAGACGAAACGAGCGTCTGGCGTAAATAAAAATTCTAGTCCTGGTCTCTATGATGAGTTTAACTACATTTGCTTAATGATATCTCACTACAAATATCATCTTTTTATATATCTTTCCTAATTTAACTGCACCAGGAAAATTACCTAATCTTACAAATAAGTAAGTTAACTGTACAATTTAAAATATCAAATACATAATTGATTCACATTACTTTATACCAAATCAAACACTAAACAATAATATGCATCTGATATCATCATGTTCATATTGCAATGTACGATCTAGATTTTATTACATTTTTAAATTAACAAAATAAATTGGGATTTATTTTACATGTAAAATAAAACAAAACGACGTACAAAAGAGCCGACAACAAACACAATTAAGGAATGACCGTAATATTTTTTTCTGTACATGAAGAAATAAAATAAAAAATTTGGTGCACACTGAATAACGCGCGTAGCCAGAAAAAATATTACAGTCAGTTCTTATAATTTAATTCTAAATTCATTTTAAACCGTAGAAAACCATGAAAAAAGGTTGATGACGTCACGGTCACATGACTGCATTATGTATATGGGCTCATAACAAAGTAACGTCAGCCAATCAGGACACGCGTTACATCCAAAATTACATTATTATCAAATATACCAAAAAAAGAGATAATACAATAAGTCAAGCATTAATGATAATTTTCAATGAATTTGACTTTTTAAAATTGTATTATACTGTAACACTGCTTCATTTTGTTTAATAATTTATAAATATTTCGCTGCTACGTTGACGACAACATGTATAAGCAAATTTGTATTTTAATACACTCATGATTGCAGAATTATTGCTCGTTGAAACTAAAGGCATTGATTCAAAGCAATGCAGTGCTAAGAAGGTGCGTTATGATAGCCAGTGAGACAAACATCAAAGTATATCATCTTCATTAGCGTACTGCATTACTCTGAATGAAAAATGTAGTAAATGATTACAAAACAATTGTTCAGAGATCAATTGAAGAATTTTCCACATCAATTTTCAAAAATATGTATGTAAAACTACTAATGATTAGTCCAAAGTTACTTTTGGCGTTCCAACATATGTTTGTTCATACGGATTCAATAAATATAAGTTTCTATTTATTTTTGCCTGAAATAAAGGAGATATTTGAACAATAAATGTAACTTTCTGTCTCACATAATAAGTTTATGCACACTGATTCAAAACATGGATGGTTTCAATATACTATAACATGTAATGAGGGAGATATGAGGTACTTCTGATGAATTGAAAGGTGGAATTCCGGTCTCGATTGATGAGGTTTTTGAATGCGTATTCTGATAATATTTATTATCAAGATACTTCTCCAGAAAATAAGTGCAAACATGGCTACTTCCGGTTTACTCAAGGGCACTTCCGATTGATATTGTTCAAAGTTATATGTTAACCAACAGTTTGCAAGAAATGGTATGGTTTTATCATGTGCAAAGTTTGCGTTGTAATCAATTAACTTTAACTTTAATTATTTCAAGGACGATGAATCCCATAAGATGTCAGTGGATTATTTCAAACTAAATTTATCATATTTTCATAATAATCGGACAAAACATTTTGCACAAGCTCTTTTATACCATGCATCAACACTGTGTCTAAACCACACCGGCAAAATTTGTTCGGACTCGATGATATTTTACATTCGGCACAATGACGGAACATTAATAGACAGAAGAAAGCTAGGTTTCTCCTTATTTTATTATTTTTTTTAATGATATTGAAGAATATATATACATATATAACTATTTTTTCTATCGTGATATGCAATATTTTCTACAACCGTTCTATATTAACGAAGAAATTAGTAAAAATGCATGTCAAAATGACGAGTTGAGTGAAAATTGCCTCGAAAGTGTTTTATTTCTCGTTAAATTGTTCACATTGTATGGAAAGAAAGGTACGGGAAGATAGATACTGACACGGAGATTGCAAAACTAGTCATTATGAGCATCTCAGTTCTTGAATGTCTGTGTATGAAACGAAAGAAATTGGTCATGTCAAATAAAAATACACCGGTTTCGTCATTTTGTTTACTTACAATCACCCGGTTTCGTCTATATGTCACCCGGTTTTTTTATATTTTTTTAAAACCAACAATTTATGAAAAGCAATGTTAACACGGATCTGAACATTGTCTTTCGAAAGAATTTGAATATATATTTATCATAAAGTAAACTTGGCATGTTTACATTTATCTACATAGGTAATTATAGTACTACACATTATCCGTATCCGTTATTTCACTGATCTTCAAACTTATTTTAAATGGAATATAAATACTCAATAGCAAACACTGATATCTAACTATTTTTTTAACATTAACATTATGATATTTTTTTTTATATAGGTTTTGAGATACATCGCAATATGTGACCCCTCTTATTTTACCAAAACAAATATTAAATAACGCTTAATAAACAAAATTCAAAACATCTTCAAAAAAGTATGCTGAAGTTAAGATTTATATTACTAAGAATAGTGTAAAGTTTAATGCAATAATGATAAATCGTTTTGAGATATGGCGCGACATGTTAAAAAAAAACACACTCCTGTTTTACTTGCAAAGTTCTGTAACTCAAAAATATTTCATTTGATTTTCACTAAAAGGTTTACAGATCGTTTGACCATTTCAAGAAATAACTTTATTAAGTTTCATGAAATCTAGATAAGCTGTTCTCAAGTTACGGTGAGACATGTTTACGCTGAGCGGAAGGGTAAACGGAGAGATAGACGGACGAACGGACAGAAGGACTGATAGATAGAGGAACGGACATATGGAAGGAAGGAAAGACAGACGGACGGACGGATGTATACAATAGTACGTCCTGTAAAAATTTTGGACGGGCGTGTAAAAACGCAATGAAATGAAAAGAAAACCTCTTAATTAAAGGTCAAAAGTTTTATTATGATATCGGCCAAGTCGATGTATATGTATATCTTCTTGACTTCCTAAGTCATTTTAGCTATATGACTTTTATATATATGTTTGAAAATAATAGATAAAAATCGATAAAAAGAACTTCAAATTCGTCTTTTAAGGGTAATGCAATAACTTCTTTAAGAATTAATGTGAGAAATTTATAGTAAATGTACAAATGGTAGAGCTCAAGATTTTTAAGATAATCATCTGGCCATTTCGAATCGTCTATGTCTACGGCTGCTTTTAAATAATTGACATCATGCACTTGCGTGCCCCCTTTGTTTATTTCTTAGCCTTGAAGGCCATCTTGGTTAACTAGCGGGTCACATTGAACTTTTTATAACTAGATAACCTAATTATAGTTAAAAAAGACTAATGATTTTAAACAAGGTTTGTTAAATGCAGGCTAGTAATTTTAGATGTGAAAATTTATGTAAAAGATTGTATTGAAAGATAAAGAACGACGGTCGACAGGTGCCAAGTGATGAAAAAAAACAAATGTTCCTGTTGGGTCAAGTGAGCTAAAAACAATCAAGAATTCCAAGCAAAATTACACCTGAAAATTTTAAATTTCACAAACCGGATCGGACATAGCAAACAACTTCACTGACGGTTTTTTTTTTCAATAATAAAAAAAAAAGACATATTATTTATATTTAAGTGTATGCACTGACATGTCACAAATGCTTAAATGGTCGCAATACAATTCATGATGAAGGTCTGTGGCAGAAGGAAAAATGATATAGAAATGAGGCCAAAGGCAAGGGCAGTGGACATATGGCAAATAGGGAAAAAAATCGTTAGATATGTGTTCCATACTTGTATATGTTACAGTCAAACCTTCTAACTTTTGAGATATGCAGCTTTATACAAATACATGTAGTTCAATACGCTATGAATTCGAATCACTTAGTGTCGCTTGCTTAAAAATATCAATGAGAATGTTTATAATAAACCTAATCAGACTCACATAATCCGATTTCGCGGGTGTCCCTGTTTTCTTATTTCTTACAATATTTTAATTCGATATACACTTTTTTATAATATAAGTGGCGAATCTAGAAGACGTATAGATTGCGTGTTTCGTTTTTTTAAGACCGTAAAATTACTCTAATTTCAAGTTTGAACATATTTTCCATAACTCATATAGAAAACGCATATTTGAGCTTTAACCTCAATTTGCGTTATAACCTTCATTTATATCTATTTTGCTGTTAAAATTTTTTTGCAAATTAAAATTATTTGTGTTCTTTAACAGTAGGAATTCTAGTGTTTGCTGATTATTTATTTGAATCTGAGACTAATCATACAGTTACATAATAAGCCGTTGTCCTGTGAAAGAACTTGTTTTCCAACGACCCATTCACAAAACTCCTTTTTAACACTGAAGTTTAATTATCAATCATAATGCAATGCGATTATGATTTTTTTTTATTTGACCAAACCGGGTTATGCATTGTGAAAATCTATGACCAAACCGGATGGTAAACATTGAAGAAAACCGGCCACTTCCATTTTGACATGACCCATTTCTTTCGTTCCATACTCAGAAATACAAGTATTGAGATGTTAATAAAAACAAGTTTTGCAATCTTCGTGTCAGAATCTATTTTCTCGTACCTTTCTTTCCGTACAATGTGAACAATTTAACGAGAAATTAAATAATTTTGAGGCAAGGTTCACCCAATTCGTCATTTTGACATGCATTTTTACTTATTTCTGCGTTAATATTGAACGGTTGTAGAAAATATTGCATATCACAATAGAAAATAGTTGTATCGGGGACTTTTATAGCTGACTATATGCGGTATGGGCTTTGCTCATTGTTGAAGGCCGTACGGTGACATATAATTGTTAATGTTTGTGTCATTTTGGTCTTTTGTGGATAGCTGTCTCATTGGCAATCATACCACATCTTCTTTTTATAAGATATGTGTATATATTCTTCGATATCATAAAAAAATAAGAAAATAAGGAGAAACCTAGCTTTCTTTTGTCTTTTAATGTTCCGTCATTGTGAAAAATGGTGAACAAATTTTGCCGGTGTGGTTTGAACACATTGATCAATTTATTTCAATTTAATACAAAGCGGAAAATAAATATCATACAGAGTTTTCGTACTGTTTGGTAGAAATGCACAAAATATCCAGAGGATAGAACGAGCAATTTGTTAAAATATATGTTGATTTCTTTTACAGTTACCGAGGAGATGCTTTCTAAAGAAAAACAGTATCCGGGGAGCTAACTATTACAAATAAAAGTAAATGGTGAAGCAGGGTTATTTTAAAAGACGCATTTATTATAATGCTATATCATATACCAAATATCAAAGCGACATCTTGCGACAAAAGTTACACGGAAGAAAATAAAGTTGTGAAAGAAGAAACAAAATCATAACAAATACAATTGGCCTTTACACAGAAAAGTGGAAATACTACATTATGGAATTTATAACAACTCTGGACGATTTTGGTCGGATTTTGCGCCAAAAAAGTACGGCCTATGATTTCGTCATTACAGGTGTAAATGTAAATAGATAGATAAATTTATAAATGATTATCCTGCATTTGTATTTTATTCGAAATGTCGTAGACATGAATTTACTCCATAACAGTTGTGATACCGAATACATACTAACTCGAAAGGTGCCATCAAAATATTCGTCCCCATATGATTTTTTTTCTTTCTTGTATAAGTTTTTGGTTTAGCACTTACTTTCCAGTGTAAATTAATGAAACAAGAATGTGTCCCCAGTACACGAATGCCCACCCCCACTATCATTTTCTATGTTCAGTGGACCGTGCAAATGGGGTGGGAGATCTCTAATTTGGCATTAAAAAATACCTCGATCAAAAACCTTAACCAATGTTTTAACGTGAAACTGGACGGACGGACTAACGAACTTATAAACAGACGCACAAACCAGAAAACATAATTCCCATAAATGGGGCATAACAATCAATTACATTTTATCAGATACGCCACTTTTTGTGTCTGATTTTCATCTATGTTAGTTTATGTCTGTATCAAGATAAAATGTTCTTTCATTTCTTTAATATTGTATGAGACATAAATAATGCTTATCCAATAACAATCAAATTCTTTCCATTTTTACGCTGCCATTTTGAAATTATATACCTTGGTATTATAAATACAATATAATCTATTTTCTATTTAGAATGATAAGCACCATGAATGTGTTGCCTTTTGTTGTGTTTATAGTGATAAAGATGATTACACAATGATGACTGCTGTACCCCTATTTTTGACATTTTTACTCTTTGGGTATGTTTGTTTTGTTCACGCAACGTTAACAATGTAATGGAATTTGATGCGACTGTCGTACAAGTGAGAGGTTTAGCTAGCTATAAAACCAGGTTCAATCCATCATTTTCTACATTAGAAAATGCCTGTATCAAGTCAGGAATATGACAGTTGTTACCCATTCGTTTGATGTGTTTGGATTTTTGATTTTGCCTTTTGATTTTGGACTTTCCTTTTTGAATTATCCTCGGAGTTCAGTATTTTTGTGTTTTGACTTTTTGGCTGTTGGTGACACATAGATAGTGTATATCTATGAGGACTGAAAAACAATGTGTTTTTTTCACTTTCGTTTTTAATTGGTAATATCGCATTAACCAATGCAAATTACATCCAGTGTATCTTGTTGTAAACCTATTATCTTGATCAAAATTATTTATCAGGTTTTTTTGTCTGTTTCTATTGTTTTGTTTTGTGCTTATTCCCTATTTTTTTACGTTTTTTTTTAATAAACTTATCATTTGTTTTAATAACCACTGAATGTAACATATGTCAACTTGGAAGTTATCAATGGTATTTCTGAAGTAAAAAATGTCAACTGGAAAGTGAGAAATGTCATTTTTAATTAAAAATTGAAAACAAAGTGTTGAAATTAATTTTCATACCATGCTTTCGTATGTATCGATGGAATAGTCTATGTTAATGTATCAACCAATTATAAAACTTGTAACACGATGGTTTAAAATAAAGGTTTTCAAGTTCTTGGTCAATGCTGCCCTTACGAAGATTAGAAATTAAAATGCTACTTTCTTGTGAATAGTTTATGTCATCTATCAAGTTAATCCTAGCTTTACACATATAGAAAAGAAGATGTGGTAGGATTTCCAATGAGACAACTCTCAACAAAAGTTATAATGACAATATAATGGAAAATGTAGACAACTCTCTTACAGGCCAAACACCATTATTTAAGAATTAATTCATGGGGGCTTGAATATATCGTGATTTTACCACGGGTTGGCCCTTTATGACAAATATTTTACCCTGAGCGATAGCGAGGGGTAAAATATCGGCATAAAGGGACAACCCGTGGTAAAATCTAGATATATTCAAGCCCCCATGAATTATTTCGATTCTAATAGGACAAATACGGCAATTATTTTGGATCGAAGCGCTCTAGGTGATGGCATTATTTGCCGTTCCAATATGTAAACGCACTATTAAATTGACGTAAAATAACGGAGCAAACTGAATAAATGATGATGCTTAAACTATTTATAATATCATATTTAGATAATTTTAGATTAATCTAATTATTATTGTACTTATATGTCTCATATGTATACAAAAACGGCTAATATAACTCATTTTAGCATCATTTGTTAACGTTTCCTTGTGATGATTTTCCGTTTCACAAGCGTGTATTTCCCCGTAAATTGCTTATATTCTGACGTCATTGTTCTATGACGTCGAGTCGCTCATTCATTAAAAAACATATGACGTGGGGGTACAATGGGAACAGCCCATGAAATATATTCATATTTTACCACGGGTGTGTACTCAAAGCGTTTGAAGGACGTCATGTTAGAATGTAAAATATAAAAGGAAGCACAGCAGGCAATTAAGAAGTGTTTGCATATACGATTAAATTGAACCATGCTGAATCAGTAGGTCATTCACATATATTTCAATCTTAGATGATACTATCGAAAGTTGTTAGCATGAACACATCATATATTAATGTATGGTTATCAGATGTCATAATGTTTACTTGCCAATATAATCTTAAATTCAATCAATTACTTCTAGAAATGATGTAAGTAATATGAGGCAGGCATTACCTGTAAATGGGGACGAAGTCTGTATGAATAATTTTTTTTAAATATTTGTTAAAAAAAGAAAAGGAAATACCGTAACGTTTCCGAATTTGGTTCTGTTGTTAGGGATTTTAGTTGTGACGTTATTTAAGTTATGACGTCATATGCAATGTAAACAAAGAAACGCTATCATCAGGTAACGTTTTTTCATATCAATGAAATTGGTATTGCGTTCCTTCCTATTTATAATAGACTGGTAAGTATATATTTTACTCAAAGATTCATACAAACAAAACCGGAAAAAGGAAGTACATTTAGATTTCTGCGCAGGTCCGGGATTTCAAAACATGACATAAAAAAAATTGAATGATTTTGAGTTCATTAGTACAATGAAAAATTCGGGAAATTTTCCCGATTTATTTTTTATTGAATTTTCTACTGTTATTGGGGACTTCGTCCCCATATAACTCAAATTTCAACGTACAATTTATAAAGTAATTGAAATTTAAATCAAGTACAATGAAGGTAATCAGACGCATATCTGGTACATATGTGTTTATACAAAATAATAAAAATATATTAAAAATGATTGGTCACCGCGCATTTTCTCAAGCTACAGGACGTGACAAAATGACACATTTTGTATGAATTATACAGGAAAAAACACCATTTTGGAATTAGAAACTAAACAATATGATAGAATTGTTAAATACTTAAGGAAAAGATAGCTTTCAGACAATGCTTTGAGAATATCAAAAGAAAAGATAGTGTTACCGTACGTTTTTCCCGGCTAAAATACAAAATAGGAAAATTCCATGGAGATTCCTTCAGACGATGCACTGTTTAAGAGTTATCTCCCCTTAAAATGCAAATTTGAAAAAAAATCAGAACAACCAAAATTAATCAACATTTGCAAAAATATTAATATTTATAAGTTATATTCTAATAAATTGGTTCTTTTAAATGAAAATTCACATTATATATCTGCATTCCTGCATCACATTTTGCTGACTTCATAGAAAATTTGGACCTTTGGTGCTCTGTTTTTTACAATCCAAGATGGAGGAAGACACCCATACCACATTAAAACACATTAAGGGAACTTCTTATTTTAATAAAAAGCAATAATTGGTCTCATCGGGTATTATATAAAAAAATTAACAAGTGTAAATTCTCAACTTACTATGCTATCTTTATATGAAGATACTATTTCTAATTCAGTAATATATCTTTATGCGACTTCTTCAATAATAAAAAAATCACATGCTGTCACCTTCAATCATATTTTTCACTTTGTTTTAATTGAAAAGTGATAATTCAAAACGCATATGGTGTTAATGTTTGACAACAGAATTGCTTTGTGCAGAAGGACGCAAAGACCTGTTCTGCTGAGTTTTCAAATTATGAGATTTTTACACCTAAATAATGATTGAATTATTTTGTTTTGTCTTATGTTGCAATATAAGGGAGATGATCGTATTCTATTTGAACTGTTAACCTTAAAACATAATCGTCACCCATAGCAAATATTCGACTATATAACTCGACCTAATGTCACTGGGTAAACTCAAATTAGAGAACATTCGATTTTACTATGATCAAGCTAGAAATACATTCGTGTTGTCACATTCTAAAAATGGCAGAACTATATATTTTTCAAGGGTTGAAAGTGCAGTACCGTATTATGAATGGCTTGATAATAATTCAGACTTAAACACTTGTTTACATAATAACTGTCAATATATTCGAATTCCTCTATCTTAATTGTTTGACAACTATGTTATGGTCATCGTCATTATACATCACCCTCTCTGCATGATGTCTCTATTAATGACTTGCTGCCATTCATACAAAAACCGTTGGGTATTCACCACATTCGCACGAAACTTTATTCATTACCCCTTTCAAAACTTCATTTTCTGTTCAATTTATCTTTGGAATCCACTGTTACAAACCCTCATTCAAACAAATACAAACTTCAAGCTATAATTTCGGATATTGCAAGTCACAGACTTTTCAAGCCAGTTCGCATTGGAAAAGATGAAAAAGAGAAAAGATCTTTTCTAAATCTTTCCTTTGCCAACAAAGGTCTCGATGGCGTCAACCTTGGCAATATCCTTCATCATAAATTAGTTCAATCGAAAATACCTCATTATTTTAAAGACCAGTCTGTACCAATAATTTCTTATACCTATACCAAACCTATTGCAACTAACATTTTCAATCACAAACGCGTTTTGCAGGATCTCGATATTGACGACTTCAAGTCTAAACCTCCTGATTGCACTTGTGCTAGTTCCCTATTCACATATAATCCTGCTGGCCACGTTATTACCGGTGACCTTAACATTGTTAATAACACTTCTCTACGAAACGTGTTATCAAAAGGTCCGAAATATCGTGAGCCTACATCCATCAATTGGAAATACAACTTTAAAATTTTGATGGATTCAGACGAGGATTATGCCAGGCAATGGGCTAAGCGCGAAAAGGAAGACATATACACTCTATCCGAATGGATAAAGGCAGTGAGGTCCTCAATACAAATCAGAATTAAGAAACTGAATGGGTCCATCAATGCCCATGCTACGTCAATCTTTAAAGACCCAAATGTTGCTAAACACCTATCCGACCTCCATGTAAATATGTTGTTGTCCCCGCAGACAAAGCCCCAAATAACATCGTTTTTGTCTGTAAAAGTCAGTACATTAATTGCTTGATAAACGAATTAGGTATAGACAATTCACTTGGAAACTCAACATATACCCTCACGACACTTACCAAAGAGAAAATCCTGGATAATCATAGGTCTGTTCTTTGTTCCTTTGGTATTTCAACCAAAGATGAAGAACTGGATCTTCCATCACTGTATTGGATACCTAAACTACATAAGTGTCCTTACAAACAACGGTATATTGTTGGGTCTTCCAAGTGCTCCACAAAACCTCTTTCTAAATTATTATCATCCATTTTATCAGCATTCAAAGACGGGCTTCAAAGTTATTGTGAAACTGCCTATTCTAGAGGTTGCGTGAATCAGATGTGGATACTTAAAAATTCCAAAGATCTTTTAGAGTACATACAATCTAACTCTCTTTCATCTTGTAACAGTCTTAAAACATTTGACTTCTCTACTCTTTACACAAGTATTCCACATTCCAAACTTAAAGACAAATTAAAAGAGTTGGTATTACTTTGCTTCATAAAAAAGAATGGCCAACGTAGATAGAAGTATCTTGTCTTAGGGAGGGATAAATCCTACTTTGTAAATAATCACTCTGATTCAAACAAAAAATTCTCTGAAACCGATATTATCAAGATGCTTGATTTCTTGATTGACAACATATTTGTTACGTTCGGAGGACTTGTTTTTCAACAGACTGTCGGCATCCCAATGGGAACAAACTGTGCCCCTCTACTTGCTGACTTGTTTCTTATTATTAAGAGGCTGACGTCATGCAGGAACTTCTTAGGAAGAAAGATAAGAAGTTAGCAATATCCTTTAACTCTACTTTCCGCTATATAGATGACGTTATTTCACTAAACAATTCAAAATTTGGTGACTATGTGGAACGCATCTATCCCATCGAATTGAAGATAAAGGATACTACAGATACAGTTAAGTCAGCTTCATATCTTGACTTACATCTAGAAATTGACAATGAGGGTCGGTTGAAGACAAAACTTTACGACAAATAAAGGCAACAGTAGTATACCGCTGTTCAAAACTCATAAATCCATGGACAAAAAACAAAATCGGGGCAACAAACCAAAACTGAGGGAAACGCATTAAATATAAGAGGAGAACAACGACACAACACCGAAACGCAAAAGCACACAGAAACGGACCAAGCAACAGACAATACACCACGAGAATAACAAATATAAAATCAAAACCAAATACATGAATATGGGATAGACAAGTACCGTGCCACGTCTTATCTCAAAAATAAGAGAAAACAGAAACGAACAATATTATAACAATGGCCATCTTCCTGACTTGGTACAGGACACTTTTAAAGGGGAATAAAAGTGGTGGGTTGAACCTGGTTTTAAGGCATGCCAAACCTCGCACTTTAATGGCACAGTTAAATATAACATTGAAATGAAAACAAAAAATTACAACAAAAGAATTACGACAAAAGAGATGATTTCAGCTTTCCAATTGTGAACTTTCCATTTCTAAGTAGCAACATTCCAGTAGCACCTGCATACGGGGTATATATCTCTCAATTGATACGATATTCCCGTGCTTGCATTTCCTATCATGATTTTCTTGATAGAGGGTTACTGCTCACAAGGAAGCTATTAAATCAAGAGTTCCAAATGGTGAAGTTGAAATCATCCCTTCGTAAATTTTACGGACGCCATCACGAGTTGGTTGACCGTTATGGAATAACCGTTTCACAAATGATATCGGATATGTTCCTTACGTCGTAACTACAATCCCCTTCCCTTTCATGAATTTGACCTACCGAATTAGACTATTTACCGGATTTGTAATCACATAAGCAACACGACGGGTGCCGCATGTGGAGCAGGATCTGCTTACCCTTCCGGAGCACCTGAGATCACCCCTAGTTTTTGGTGGGGTTTGTGTTGTTTATTCTTTAGTTTTCTATGTTGTGTCATGTGTACTATTGTTTTTCTGTTTGTCTTTTTCATTTTTAGCCATGGCGTTGTCAGTTTGTTTTAGATTTATGATTTTGACTGTCCCTTTGGTATCTTTCGTCCCTCTTTTATAGCATTCCTTTAATTTTGATTTTTCTACTAGTTTGCCAAATAACATGTATACTTATTATGATGTGCTGTAACAAAACTTCTTAGACATTGTTATTTCATGAAAATTCTAACTCTTAACTTTTCTTTGGTTTTATGATTTTTGAAAAGATGAATTTAAGAGGAACAAGCTTTATAACATAAGTGTTATATTAGATATGACATATTTGATAAAAATGTGCGTTTGTTGGTGTTTGCGAAAGTTTCTGTAACGTTTTTTTTTCAGATGGTTGCCAGTTGTAATTGGTGGAAAGCCTGATTGGAGGGAAAACATTCATTCAGCAATGATCATGTATTTGTTCAACCTGTATCGATCTAATGTATCAATATTCTCGCCGCCATTAAACAAAAATTTATTCCTTGGTATTTTAAATGAAATAGAGTCCATTTTATGTTTAATGATTAACACTGCGAATGTGTTCCGGTTGTGATACGTTGATAGTGTATATATCTATGAGTACTGAAAACACATGGGGTTTCTTTAAAAACAAAATTGTTTTATCGCATTAACCAAAGCACATTGCTTCAAGTGTATTTTGTTGTGTTAAAATTATCTTACGACAAAATTTTTATTGATGGTTTTTTTTTGTGTGTCTATTCCCTATTTTGTTTTTTTTTAATCAACTTATTGTTACTTAAAGCTACTGGGTGTGAGATATGTCAACTTGGATGTGAGTAATGTTATTCTCGAATTGAAAAAAATGTCAACTTGGAAGTGAGAAATGTCAATTTTTAAATTAAAAATTGAAAAAATATGTTTGAAAATATAATGTATAGACCAGGCTTTCGTATGTAACACTGACATATTTTATGTTTCTGTATTAAGAAATTATAAAATTTGTTAAACGATCGTTTAAAATATAAGTTTGCAAGTTCTTAGTAAATGATGTCTTTACAAAGATTGAAATAAAAATGCTACTTTATTGTGAAAGTTTTAGGTCTTCTGTCAAGGTTATTATGGCTTTACACATATAGAAAAAGAGGAAGTGGTATGATTCCTAATGAGACCACTCTCAAAAACTGTTCAAATAACACTATAATGGAAAATTAGACAACTCACTTAGAAGCCAAAAAGCATTATTGTAAAATATAAGAAGAAGCACTTCATTCAATTAAGGAGACGTATGTGCATATACGATTAACTTTAACCATGATGCATGAGTGGGCCATTCTTATGTA
Organism: Mytilus trossulus; assembly: GCF_036588685.1. Lineage (NCBI taxonomy): Eukaryota > Metazoa > Mollusca > Bivalvia > Mytilida > Mytilidae > Mytilus > Mytilus trossulus. Next base: position 516,195 of record NW_026963310.1, read on the forward strand.
TCTCAATTTTAGATATTATTATCGAGTATCACAAAAATACTTAACTCCGAGCACAAATTCAAATAGGAAAATCCATAACCAAATGGCAAAATCAAATTATAAAACACGTCAAACGAATGGATAACAACTGTCATATCATGATATGGTGCAGGCATTTTTAAATGTAGAAAATGGTGGATATTGCACTAAACCACTTACTTGTATGACACTTGCATCAATTCCATTAATTTACATTGATGCGTGAACAAAACAAACAAAATCAGTAAAATTGTCAAAATATATGAGCGTGTTCACATCATAGTTTATGAAATTTATTGTTATCAAATTTTATTATGTTAACTTGACAATACAATTATAATTTCAAATAATTACTTTAATTAATGATGTAATCATTAATTTACTTTTAACGTACAATTGATAAAGATTTAATATAAATCAATTCCATTTAAATTAATCAGACGCATCTCTGGTACATTTGTGTTAAAACAAAATAATATGTACACATACGTTTACTTTTCTACATTGGCTAGAGGTATAGGGGAGGATTTAGATCTCATAAACATGTTTAACCTCGCCGCATTTTTTTAGCCTGTCCCAAGTCAGGAGCCTCTGGCCTTTGTTAGTCTTGTATGATTTTTAATTTTAGTTTCTTGTGTATAGTTCGGAGCTTAGTATGAAGTCCATTATCACTGTACTAGTATACATTTTTGTAAAGGGCCAGCTGAAGGACGCCTACGGATGCAGGAGTTTCTCGCTACATCGAAGACCCATTGGTGACATTCGGCTGTTGTCTGCTCTATGGTCGGGTTGTTGTCGCTTTGACATATTCTACATTTCCTTTCTCAATTTACATCTTCAATAGGGTTTCCCTGGAATCCTGCGTATGCTCAAACATTTCATAACATACATTCATGCAATTTCAACGCATTTCAAGTTGATCAATACCTACAGAACCAATATTTCTGTTTTGAAGGGGATAATTAAAAGATAGAGACATAGGATATGAAAGGGACATTCAAGCTATAAGCACAAATTATGACTTATTTTGACTTATATTGTGAGATTTTTTTTATTAGCATTGTATCAAATCTTCTTATATCTAACAAATATTTAAGTTAGACAATTGAGGTTTGATGACTTTGCTGTACATACCAAAAGAAACATAAATGTTAAACGGGTTCAATTGCATTTGTTGACAATTAAATTCCATATAATATATCTTTAAAGGCACACACAAACAAGATGCGTACTAAATGATAATGACACATTTAAACAATAGTTTAGAAATTCTTTTCAACATAATAATCTTCACAAATTTGCTATAAATATTGAAATGAAATTACAGCAGGGTAAATGAAGTGAATTGCGGTATGTTATAACACACGCTTTAAAACATCTAGTGTAACTTTCAAGGTTTCTTCTACTTTTGATAAAACAATAATTGATCTCGGCAGATAGTATGCATAATTGACAACTGTCAATTCTCAACTAACTATTGTATACCAAATTGAAGTTACTAGTGTTTTCATTTTCATAATTTATGTTTGGCTTTGAGCGTTCCTGCTGAAGGTTAGTCCAGAAAAGCGTTTCAGACGCAATCAATTATTAAGAGTGTTGTTTTCAATTTTTTATCATTATGCGGCTTCTTCCATAATAAAAAGAAATCACATCTTGTCCCCTACAATCACCTTTCTTATTGTGTTTTAATTTAGAAGTGATAACTTAAAACACATATGGTGGTAATGCATGTTTGACAACAGAATCCCGTTTGTACTACCAGACAATTTAAGTGCATAAAGACGACAAGACGGTTGTTTTGCTGAGTTTAAAATTATAAGAAGTTTACTCCTAAATAATGATTAATTTGAATTGTTTTTGAATGACATACTAGCCTATTTAAAACAATAATAGAACAGGTACAATTCGAAAAAATCTTTATTATTTACATCGTGGTATAGATCAAGTTTATCCATTTAATATATGTTCACTTTTGTAATATGTCTTTTGATTGAGTTACCGTATTTTGACCTATAATGGTTTTCCTTTTAAAATTTTGACTAAGATGGAGAGTTTTCTCATTGACACTCATACACATCTTATATCTAAAACTGAAAAATCAATCTATATCTGGTTTGTTTACTTTTTTTAACAATGAAGTGCCATTTTACATCTTAAAATGCACAAACAAGCAAGTCCGTCACCAAATGATATTGACAAATTGAACAATATAGTTTTTATTAATTTTATAATTATCACAATTATTGCTAGTAATATTGAATGAAAATGCAGCAGGTTATGATAAGATAATTCCAGTATTTTAAAAAATACGCTTAAAAAACATTTAAGGTAACTTTCAAAGTGTCTTCCCATTTTGATAAAAAGCAATAGTTGATCTCTTCGGATATTTTACATAATTTACAAGTGTCAATTTTTAACGAACTATTCTTTGATAATTAAAGAAATTATTTTGATTCCGTCATATATCTTTATGCGACTTCTTTAATGATATCTAAAATCACATGCTGGCACCTACAATGATATGTGTGAATTTGTTTTAATTGAGAAGTGGTAACTTAAAACGCAAATGGTGCTAATGAATGTTTGACACCAGAATTGCTTTTGTAATGCCAGACAATATAAGTGCATAAAAACACAAAGAAAGTTGTTTGCTAAGTGTTTAAATTATGAGATGTTAACTCCTTATTAATGATGGATTTAATTTGTTTTGGAATCACATACCAGTCTTCTTAAAACAATAATCAAACAGGAATTATGAAGAATCTTTGTTATTTACATTGTGTCATAGATCATTCGTTTGATGTATGTTCATTTGTGTAATATGTCTTTTGATTGGGTTTTGCCATTTTAATTCATGTTTTAAAGGGTGTGTTTCTATGTTCTGATTTTACACTATTGTTGCGGGTCCAACTGAAGGTTGGTACTTATTAAAACGTTTAAACCCGATTCATTTGGTGTCCAGTAGTTGTTGTTTGTTGTTTGTTGGTTTTGTTCTTTTTCTTGTTTTTTACAAAGATTAGAACATGTAGAACGTTGTTTTTCTCGTTTAACAAGTTTTACACTAGTTATTTTGAGGGCTTTTTACAGCTTGATGTTAGGTGTGTGCCAGGACTCTGTATTGGAGACAGGACTTTAATCTTTAATGGTTTTTCTTGTAAAGTTGTGTCTCATTGACATTCATACCACATCTTATATCTATAACTAAAACATCAACCTTTATCTGGTTGTTTGCTTTTTTGGACAATTAAATGACATTTTATATCCTAAAAGGCACAAACAAGCAAGACTCTAACTAAACGATATTGACAAATCGAACACTATAATCATTATATTATCAATTTATAACAGTATTTTATAACACAGTGAAAACAACGATTTGGGTAACTGTCAAATTTTTAAAAAATGTCAACAATTTGTCACGGCTGATGTTAAGCGTAAAAAACAATTGTCAACTCTCAACTAACTGTGTTATCATTAATTGAAGATACTATTTCATTTCTGAAATATATCTTTAAGCGTCCCCTTCAGTGATAACAACATACAAAAAATCACATGTTGTGACATACAATCATACTTTGGAATTTGTATAAATTGTGAAGTAATAACTAAAAACGCGTATGGTGGTAATGTTGCTTTTGCTTTTGCTTTTGTTATGCCAATACAAATAGGTGCAGACAGATTTTTGCTGGGTTTGCAAATTATGAGATATGTACACCTTAATAATGATTTAAAGATTGTGTTCGTCTTATATTGCATTAAAAAGGAGATGATCGTATTTTATCTATACTGTTTAACCTCAAAAGATTATGTTTGCAATAACAAATCTTCGACTATAAAACTATAGCTAACGTCACTGGGTAAACTCAAATTAAAGAACCTTCGTTTCACCATGGTCAAGCTAGAAATACATTCGTGTTATGACTTTCTTAAAACTACAGATCTGTATATTTTAAAGAAGTAAAAGTGCATTACTGTAATGTGACTGGCTTGAAAATTATTTAGACTTTAAGAGTTTTTTACATAAAAATGTCAAAATATTCAAATTCCTCTATCCTCAGTCAGAAGTGTTTGACAACGATATTATATGCGTTTGATGTGGGTGAAATATAAAACATTTTTAAAGAGTATAAATATGTGATAATGTTAAAATAAAGTATTTTTTTCTTGTCTTCATTTTTTTTAACATATTTGCAATATAACATGAATAATATTTATGACGTAACAAATCTCCTTATACATTGATAGTACATGAATGTTCGAAATGTACTTTTCTTTGGTGTTATTCATTAGCAAAAAAAGATGAATTTAAGAGGAGGAAGCTTACTAACATTAGTGTTATATTAAATATGAAATAATGTTTTAAAAATGTGCGTTTGCTGGTGTTTGCAAGAGTTTCTGTAACGTTGATTGTTTTTAGATTATTGCAAGCTATAGTTGGTGAGCGAAGCCTGATTGGAGGAAGAAAAAGCATTCTGCAATGAACATTTATGTGTCCAACTTGTATAAAATATACATTATGTTATTTTTTACGCAGCCATTTTAAAAACAAAAGAAATTTTAATCCTTGGTATTTTAAGGGGGTACCCAACACTATACCCCAAAAAAATCCTGTCGTTTAATTTTTCTTAATTTTTTTTCATTGATAAACTAGGCCAACCTTAACATCTTTTTAAAGATTTGAACCATAGGTTTAAAAGATTTGGAAATTCAAATATGGCATCTTTTACATACTAGTATCGGCCAAAATTGGAAGTTTCTGAAATATGGGTATAGAGTTGAATTTGTTAAAAACAATTTAATTTAGTCCTAAATTGACATTAGCATAGCTAATAATGATAGCTGAGGAGAATATTAGTTCACTGATACCCCCTTCTTGTAAGTTTTTTATTCCGGTTAAAAAAAATTGCCAGAACTTTAATAGGGGGTATCAAAATCAGCCCCGAAAAGTGAATACTGTGCTTCTAGTATTTGAAGAAGAAATTTTTTTTTTTTTAAATGTGTCGTTTAATTTTTTCATAAAACTAAGCATTTGGAGTGCTATACTAGTCGGTTGTTCTTGCGAAATATTTTTAAAATTTAACCGTTAGAATTTTTGAAATTTAAGTTTAAATTAGGCCCCACCCTCAAATTGGTTCATTAAATAAGAGCAAAATATATTCAAAAAGTACATAATGGCCATAATTTTGTTTGTCTTTTGAACTAGGCCTTAGCTATTTGGCATGTGGATGTATCATCACAGGGTTAGGTGTCTTGCATCATGATGACCTTTGTGTGACCTTCAAATGTGACCTCAAGGTCAACTTTATGGGTGTTTCCCGTGAAAAACACAACCATGTAGGCCATAACTTCTTTGCCTTTTGACCTAGGCCTTACATCTTTGGCATGTGGATGTATCACCATGAGGTGGTGTGCTTTCTTAAAATTTTGACCTTGAACTTTGACCTCAAGGACGATAATTGTGTTTATTTGGTAAGAAACGCTTGTACAGGCCATGACTTTCATGTAGTTATGAATTCATATTTATTTTAAAAAAATCATGTAACAAAAGCTTTAATCGACCATACAACAATATAGACACATTTTATGACATTTCAAGCCATTCAATGCACACGAAATACATAATGGACATGTAGTCACATTCAATTGTTTGAAAAGGGAATCTTTTCTATTGAAGCGCAGTGTACGTACTTAAATACTCAACAAACAGCGAGGTGAAAACGTTCTAGGAATCAAACAATAGGAGGAGTTATGCCAAATAACTATGTACCAATAAAGAGACAGACGGACAGGGGTAAAAAAAATCCCCCCCCCCCCCCAACCGACAATCAGTTTCAAAAGGAACAAAAGGATGTAATTATTGATTTTTGATTTGAGATACGAGCTGTTGAAACTAAAAGCATGACACAACAAAAATACACATGATACATAGGCAAAAGCTTTAAAGTTGACAGATGCTTTACATGATCAAGATTGCAATTTATTGGTCGTTTGGCCAGATTCAAAAATATACGATTCAAAACATAACGTCAAAACCATTGGTGCAAAGAATTACGTCTTATGAGAGATAAAATAGAGCTGACTTTGCAAAATCCTTATACTGTTAAATCAAGTTCGTTCAACATAGACCTTTTTTTTAATATGTCTGCAGAGGTTTATAAATATGACAGTTAGATACAGCTGATTTTTAGTTAAAAGCACGTCAGTTACAAGTTTTACATTATTTTGGGCCCCTTATGAGGGGGAGGACAGGGAGAAAGAGGGTAGGAGAAAGGAAAAAGGGGGTAGGAGAAAGGAAAAAGGGGGTAGGATAAAGGAGAAAAAGTTGGAGAAAAAAATTAAATATGAAAAAATAAAATATCTCTCTTTTTTCCGGTAAATTAAAAAAAATAAAATAAGGATAAGAGGGGTAGGAGAAAGGAGAAGAGGGTGGGAGAAGGGAGAATGGTACCCCCTGTCCTCTCCCTCCCTTATTATGATAGAGAATGATTACTCGATCTATTCGGTAATAATCTTGAATTGAGACTTGAAAATAAACATTTTCACTTGTCACTTGCAATAACACCACACTTTTTTTTTCATATTTATTTCAAAATTGCATTTGATAAAAAAAAAATCGGAAAGATACATGTACACAAACATGACAATGGATCAACAAAAGAAAATAACAAATTTTGCTATCCCTTCGAAATTGAAATTTTATATTTAAGCGAAAATAACAGGTTCTATTTATAACATACGCCTGTAGTTTCAGTTTCAACTTTGGTTCTAAATATAGACTTTACTTTCCCTTAAATTGCGGACGGAATAGAAGACACCCGTTATTTTTCTACACATATCAAGATAAAGGTTGGAAAAAGATACTAGAAAGATATTTTTATTCAGATGAATTAAGAAAACTAAAATATGTGTAGTGTTTTTTGGACTGAATGAGATGTTTTTTCTTCTTTTTGCTTTTTGATCCGTGACATGTTAATGATTCACTGCCATTGGTGGTTGAGTATCCCTCTGAGTATCTTCGAACTTTTTACATGAATATAAATCATTCAATAAAATATTCAATTGCACTTTAAATAACATGACAGCAATTATAAAATCATGAATTATTCGTAATCTTTTTTTACTGTACTACATGTATTACTAAGGCCCACTTGTGCTAAGTCCATAGTGTATTTTATTTAAAAATACTAGTTTCGTTTATCACAAAAAAGTATGAGAAGTCAATTCAGTTTTGATTTAATCAATTTGATAAGAAGATTTACGAACATAAGCATTGTGTAATTGTCCAGGGATTCTTATTTATTTGGTTAAAATTTTATTGTCGGAGGGAGCTACCATTTGAGAGAAGGGTAAGAGGGGTCCTGATCCCGAAATCCCGGCTTAAAAACACGAAATCCCGAGGTCCCGAATTTAAATAAATTTAAAATCCGACATCCCGATATTCGAAAACAGAATTTCGGATCTCGAAAGGGTCAATCCCTTAATCTTGACATTAGAACCTCTTGATCCCGGAGTCCCGATAAAGGTCTTATCCACCGTCATATGAGGAGGGGGGCTTGGATGAAACTTGAAAAAGGCAAGACAGGCTTTAAAACAAACAAAGGCAGGATCAGTAATTTAGCATAACAGCATGACAATTTATGAAAACAATTGCAGTAAACTAATGAAAATTACAGGTCCATAAAGAATGAAAAATAAAAAATGCAGGACAATCTATTGATGAGTTCAACTATATAAAAAAAATGCAGGACAAAGTTTTATAAATCCTAACCCTCCCCCCCCCCCCCCCCCCCTCAAAATCAAATGGTAGCATCCTTAGACTTTTTGCACTTTATTCCATTTTGTTTTCAACAATGGAGACCTACATGTAGGCATTGCCAAGTAAAAAACGAAAACAGTTACTGTATGGTCCCTTCTCTTTCCGTTTCCCTCCTTTTCAAACGTCCTTGTTTTGTTTTGGTAAATTTATTTCACTTTGAAATTTCCCTATTATGTCTCATTGAAGGTTCATTTATTGAAAATGATTAACTTTAAATGATTTTTAAGGATTAAATGAATAACAAAGGGTGTACAGCTGGTCTTAGCAATAATGTTAACATTCTGATCATGATCTTTTAAAAGCTTGCATATTGCACACAATTTTAAAACGCAGCAATGAATCAGACTATGAGTAAGAGTTATCTTTTCTTAGGTGTTCTGTAACCCCTTAAATACAAAAAGTCCTTTTTAATGTTAAATGAAAAAATACGAGCTTTTCCCGTGTGTGATACATCGAAAATGTTGTTTTTTTTTGTTTTTTTGTTGTTGTTTTTTTATATTAGATTTACTATTTCAAATTGCATCAGGTGGATGTTGATCTATTTCTATTATTTTACCTTGAATTTTCCTCAGGTTTGTTTTTGGTTGTTTTATTTTGTGTTTATTCTCTATTTTTCTTTTTAAGTTTTTTTTAAATATACTTATCACTCGTTTTGATAACTACTGGATGTGAGATATGTCAACTTGGAAGTGATGATGGTTATTCTGGAATTGGAAAATATCACCTGGGAAGTGAGAAATGTGAATTTTTAATTAGAAAATTGAAAAAAAAATGTTTGAAAATATAATGTTCAGATCAACCTTTCGTATGTATCAATGACATATTCTATGTTCCTTTATCATCAAATTATAAAACTTGTTTAGGGGGAAAAATGAAACCCATATCTCGCCTATTTTTGCTGTTTAAATGAAATACATAAAAAAAAAACAGAAATCAAATTTTTACAAAATTTCCGTCTACATACTAGCTTTCGTCTAAGTTTGGTACAAATCCAGGATAGTTTAAAAAAGGTATAAAAATCTCAAAATCTATAACCACAGAGTGAATATTTATGGACGCCGACGCCGACGCCGACGACGGAATGTAAAATTGCTATGTCTCGCTTTTACGACAAAATTCGAAGACTCGACAAAAAAGAAAGACAAGAATACCAAAATTATCATAGAGCTATAACACAAGGACTGGACGTACATGTACCAGGCCACGGCAAATAGTTATCAATAAAAACAGACTAAACAGTAAAAGAAATATACATATGGACAAATAAAAGAATAGTATAACAGGTTATTGAGAATAAACAAAGTCAGTACTCAGAAAATATACCTCAAGACCTTCGTGTATTTGGATCCTTATATATATTTCACCCTGCTTTCTTGCAAATTGATATTTTTGTATGCTTGATTTTATCATTTATTGATAGACTTCATATACTTTGTTTTCGAGACATATATCAAAGGGATGTTAATGACAAAAAACACGACAACAACAATAAAGTTAACGACAAAAAAGACGAGTTTTGTACCTTAACATTTCTTTTTGGTTGGTGATATGCTTTCGGCATCATCTAACGGCCTTTATATATCACATTTCGTTTGCTTTGTCCCGTTTCTGTTGTAACATATGTAGCCAGCGATTATTTCAACGATGTAATATATGTATTATATTATGAATGTGCATTTCCGAAATTATGGACCATTAACTTTTCGGTCATTATTGTTCATTTATTATCAGACCGTTATGTGTCTCGTTTGACCTGTTTTACAGTTGTCATGACTGGAAATTTTATAGTTGGTATGGGTTTTTATTGTATTTTGTCTCTTGTAAATAGTTGTCTTATTGGCAATAATACTAATCATATATCATATATCAACCATGTGTAAAAAGTAAAAACACAAAAATACTGAACTCCGAGGAAAATTCAAAAAGGAGAGTCCCAAATTAAATGGCAAAATCAATAGTTTAAACTCAAACGAATGGATAACAACTGTCATATTCCTGACTTTGTACAGTAATTATCACTTGTCCTACATTATAATTTACCCACTACGTTACACAACATACCTTTAGTTTAACGGTGGTATAGGCCTATTAATATAGGTGTGGATTTTGTACAGGTAAATTTAAATCGAACCATCATGTCTTATATTGAATGCATTTTATGCCTCGTATTATTCCATTTATACTTGCAAATGAACAAACAGAATAACATAATTCCAAGACATTAAAATTATTTGTACTAGTTATGTTGTTAAAAGTCAGTACCTGATAATGAACACGGACTCATTAATTGGACCACTTTATAACTATGTCAAGTATGTTCACCTGGGGTCATATAAAAGACATAACCAGACATTTTGCTGTAATCATATTTTGATAATTTTTTAAACGCAGTTTGCTTGATGTTATGTCATATTAAATACTTACAGTTCCCTACTGTATTTATGGTCACGGCATTGGCTTTGCATTTTAGAGCAAATTAAATTAAATGATGGGATTCAAATATGTTTTGTGTTGTATGATGACACAATAAACTTACTTGTTTGTCGAGATACGTGGTGTGTAAATAACTCAAGTTTTTTGAAAATTCTATATTTATGGAAGACTATTTTAACAAAAACAAAGTCCATTGTTGTGACTGTGAACAAATGTATCTGAATACCATTGACTAACGGGTAATAATGTTCCGAAATTGAAATCAAAACACTTTGTCGAATAATAAAAAAGAAAAAAAATACCATTGCTAACCTCTTCCCAAAATCGTGTGTTTTCATATGTAGAACATCCTAAACATTTCCTAGGAAAGTCAAACGTTTTAAGGAAAAATATAATCGAAATAACAAACATAACAATAGCAATAACGGACATATTTACTGATTCTATATGGCTATGTTTCGTTTGTCAAAATTGAATTAGCAAAGGAGAACAGTATGTACGTGTTATCTGGTACATTGAATATACCTTACAGAAAATAGTTTAAATGTCATTATCGCATTGGTGTGTTATGTGCAATAAACTATCTCATAAAATGAAATTTCAATGAAACAATAATAAGTAATAAAATGATATAATGCATTATAATCACATGTGTATACTTTAGCAATTTCAGTTCTTGTTCCGTCATAGTATTTGGGATATCTTTCATACTAAAACATGTAAAAGAGCGATGAAAGATACCAAAGGGACAGTCAAATTCAAACATCGAAAACAAACTGACAACGCCAAGGCAAAATAAGAAACAGACAAACAGACTGAGAACATAACACAACATAGAAAACTAGAGACTAAGCCAAACGAACCCCTCCAAACACTGGAGTATCATTTATACAACAATAACGAGGTCCAATTAGTTAGCCAGCAATGACGTAAAAACGACAAGTCAAAGAATGCAACTTTTAATAAATAACTTATATATAACAATAATGTTCATTGCATCATGACAGGCTCCTTTGTATCCAAATAATTAATATTACCGAGTACTACGTAGTTCCGTGTCGAATCCAATATCAACATTAATAGACTATGTCACCTGTTATCTGTTAACGTCTATGAACATTCCGCGTCTATCAGGCGCACCACCAAACGGGTATTTGGTATTTGCTAGATATCAACTTTTCATAATCATACATAAGTTTCGTCATTTTACAGCGATTAGCATTTCTAAATTTAAAGGCATATCCAACAGTTTATTTCTGACGGTGAGAATTTTTCCCTTTAAGATATTTTTTCTTCATTTGACAGAGAATTGAATTTTGCCCAAAAAAATAATTGTTGTCGATTTCGTTTTTGCAAAAAATGCTGCTGAAAATTGAACCTTTTTGCAATTTTGGAATAAAAAACGTTTTTTATTTAAAAAAAATAATTATGATCTTGAAATCAACATATACTTATATAATTGGGCTCAAATTGAAGCTTATTAAATTAAAATGGTGAGAAAAATTTAACTTTACCATTTAAAGCATTAATTCTTGCTCAAATAAAGCCAGAAACGTTATGGTGAACCCAAACAACGACAAGAAACAACAGTTGAAATGCACATTTTTTTAGATATTTCTAACGGTGCCGATTTGGCCAAAGTAAGATATGTTATTCTTTGAAAAAAAATGGAATGTCATAACGTTTTGAAAATATTTGTCACCATTCTCGTTTTTGAGAAAAATTGAGAAATATAATATTGTTTACTCAATCCCTCCCGTTAGCCTGACAAATTACGCCAAAAATTGAGACGTTTTCCGAAAACGTTATATTTCCCAGCTAATTTTTCAAAGGCAGTGCGACAGTATGGCAGACACATGTATTTACACTGTGACTTTGTTGGATAGTTGTCTCGATAGCACTCATATCGCATCTTCTTATTTATTATGAATCAGTATCTGGACGAGATTACAATTCAGTTAGTTTTACTATTGTGTTCGTCAAAATTGTGAAACCCGGGTGTGAAACATACAAAGCGTGGAATTACAAACTATTTAAATAGTCCCTCTGGTATCATCATCCCTCTTTTAAAAACAAAAGTATTACACGTTAGAAATCCGTTTCTGTGTCTCGGTCTATAATACCAAAGCAGGGTTAATTTTCATATTATATTTCCATTTGATTTTTTGTTCTGAATATTCCTTTAGTATGCCACTTGACGTCCGTCATCCATAATCATTATTTATTTAATCGTCACTTTACAATGAAGCGTTTTGCTTATACTTTGTTTTCTGTTCTACTGCCCTCCACCTAGTTTGGCTGCATACAATGTAACTACTGATGTTGACTTCTATTCTATTATTGATTATTCAAACAAAATTGAATTGAAAGAAAAAAATGCGGAAAGAAAGTCTAAAATTTTTGTTTAAAAATAAATTATAAATAAATACAAAATACCAAAACTGAAAAACTGTTTGAGACAATTATCAGTTGTGAACTAATGATTATACATCACAATAAGAAACTGAGAAATGGATTGCTCCGGTGCTGAAGTGGCAAATATATCACGCATATTTACGACGAGGCGAAAGTGGATCTGAAGTAAATCATTGATACATTATTATGATAAAGAGGTTGCTAACGGTTAAAACGTATGCCGTACTAGAATAAAGTTGAATAAGATCAAACTCTTGAGCTCTTTCCTTTGATGAAAGAACCCTCCCTTTCCAGACGGCTATAGCAATTCCAATGGTGATTCCGTTATGACGTTGTTGAAACAACGTTAAATTACGGGAAACAAAAGACGACGTTTACGTTTGTTGTTACCTCCCTCGCAACTGTTGGATATGCCCTTAAACACTAATTCTTCAAGCAGTCGGTTGTTGTATGAAAACCAAGACAACTTTAAACAGAAAATTCACGCACCTGTGATGACTGGTATCACAACATCAAGTCTGAAAACATGGAACAAGAATATTTTCGTTCGAATGTCCTTGTTAATTTGATAATAGATAAACAGCAAAAGATGATTGGTTTAAAAATAAATTGATACAAATATAAAAAAAAAAACTAACCCTCTTGCTGGTAGAGATTTTGTTTTACGAATATCTAAATCTGAGGAATTTAGACGTAGTTGCTTACTTGCTATCACAATTTGAACTTTTAATTATCCACAGTGAATAGTTCATTGCATTAAGAAATATTTCTGTCTAAAGTCATGCACAATAGCATGTTATGTGTGTTTTCAATGTATATTTGTTGAAAGCATCACCGGGTTTTTTTTCGCCAATCTTTTCTGGTAACACAGTTGGTATATACTCCCCGTATCAGACGATTTAGTTTTTAGTGTATAATTACAAGGCATGTTGTCTATTTTCAGGTTTATGATTAATACCTGAAAATAGTCAACACACTGTTCAAAATAATCAAACAAAGCTAAGGTTAATCCTACAATTGATTAACAGTTAGACAAACACCAAATATCATATCAAATGTATATGCATATTAATTCATCAAATGAACTTTCTTTTTAATTCTTTCATACTTATTTAAATCAGAGACACCTGGACATAAGCCAATGAGACAGAACCTGGATCTAGAGGCAATATATTGTTTATTTGTTATAAATGTTGAAATGAAAATACTGTTGGTTATATTAAATAAATTCCAGTATTTAACAACGCATGCTAAAAAAAACATGTAGGTTTTTGATTAATTCTCTCACTAATTGAAGGCACTATTTTATCTATATACGACTTCTTGAAAAAATTTTAAAAAATCAATTTTTGTTTTAATTGTGAAGAGATAACTCAAAACGCAAATGGTGTAAATGCTTGACATCAGAAACGTACTTGTAACGCCATACAGGATAGATGCATAAAAACGCAACGAACTGTATTAATTATTGTTTTAAGATAATAACACACAGATAATGATAAAATTGATTTGTTTTGTTCCATTTTTTCATTATTATGGAAAAAGTAAAATAACAAAAAAACTAAACTCAAAATTCAAAAAAAAACATGAAATGACCGTATTTTATCTAAATGGGTAAAACTTGGACTTCTTTGAAATTGACTTTGTATAAGCAAATACACAATACGTCTCTGTGTAAACTCATTAGAGAACCTATCTGTTCCTTATAAGAAGATATTTAAGTGCGAAAGTGACAACTCTCCCTTACAGTCACACTTTATAAAAAGTAAAAAAGTATATGTCAAGGTACGGCCTTCGACAGCTATATAACTAAAAAAAATGAAGAGAAAAAAAAACATGAATATTGTATTAAAGTTGTCATTGTTGCAGTAATATTTGAAGCTGGTGTATCTTTCTTTGTTTATAATTATGAGTAATATCTTCATATGTTTCCTGCTAATGGATTTAGATCGCCATTGATCATCAATGCAATGCAATGATTAAATTCGACTTAATAATAACAGTAGATATGTGTTTTATTATACTAGTGAAACGTGTTTTTATTATACTATTAAAAAGTGTTTTATTTTATAATTGGCTACTAGCTATCTCGAATCATTCTGAAATCAACCTTTATTTCCAAATGAATGGTAACATACATGATGGCACGTGTTTGTACAATTTTAATAAAAGAAAAACATGATAGTAATCTTTTGTTCATGATCAAAGCAAAACCATGTAATTATAAGTATTAAATATTTCTTTAGTAATTTCATAGGGTTGTGAAAGCATTGCCCGGGTGCACATATTTACCAAATCTACTTAGATCAATGCCTGTTGACCCCCAATTGGTTTACACAAAGATGCATAAAAAAAAGATAACGATATAGTTTCTTTTTAGTCTTGTATTTCTTTAATTTACCTGTACACGTTGATTTGTTTTTGCAAATGTGTATGTCATGTATGGAGTAATTTTTTTTTGTTTTAAATTTATCTATACCTCAGAAATGACAGTATACTGATCAATGAATTATATATATCATTCAGCAAACCCAATTCCCTCAAACAGATTGGTGTTTGATTTTCAGAATGCTTTGCTCTATATTGGCAGTGGCCATCAGAATAATCTTGAAGGAGGCGGAGCAATACTTTATTTTCTGGAAACCTTTTGCTTTTAAGCTTTTTCAAGGAGTAATTTACCGCTATGTGAACTATTTATAAACCGTCCATTGGCTGTTCTGTTATTGTGGCAATTTTGTTAACTGTTTCATTTAAAAATAGGATTCCTGGTATCTGTTACTTGACGCTTAAAAAAGTGCACTGATTTTAACATTATTTGTATTTGTTAACTTGTATTAACAATATTTATTAAGATTATATCTAACCC
Source organism: Mytilus trossulus (assembly GCF_036588685.1). Lineage (NCBI taxonomy): Eukaryota > Metazoa > Mollusca > Bivalvia > Mytilida > Mytilidae > Mytilus > Mytilus trossulus. Next base: position 531,743 of record NW_026963310.1, read on the forward strand.
TATAAAGTTTGTTTTTATTCTCGTTGCATATATGTAACATGTCTTTGGGCATATCAGACCTGCCAATGGTGTACACAGACAATTGCACTAACGTGTGGGGTAATATTTTTACAGTTTTTTCACTCACATTCACTTATGATTTTGACAAAAGATGCCATTCTGGATTTATTGTGTAGATGTATCCCTTTTTGCTAAATAATAAAATTGAGAATGGAAATGGGGAATGTGTCAAAGAGACAACAACCCTCCCACTTTTTTTTTAAATCCATGTTTGATCTTAGAAAAAGGGTTTGAAAGATCTACGAACAATCCATGTGTCTGTATTTGAGGCGTACCCAAATTGCATCCATGCTTAAATGCACATCCTTGTAAATCGTACAAATGCTTGAAACATGCATAGAATTATTTCTTTAAATATTAAGAAGAAGCTTACTTTAGTTCCTGCTTACTTTTTTATTTTAAGAAATGTTTTCGTTTAACAAATTTTATTCGCTCATTTTATTTTTTGTGTTCTAAAAGAAGCTACTTTTCAATAAATTTTATTTTTTTGTAGTAAATACTTCACCGTTAATTATTTATATAATTTTATATTTAGCTATGTTAAAGACGTACATAATGTCAAAATATAAAAAGAATACAAATGGTTACGTTAAGTTTTCTGATAATATTAAGGTTAAGTTAGAAACATACAAACGTTTGGGGAAATGTAGACGAAACCGCGTAATATCCAATCAAAGCGAGATAAGTACTTTATCTGTTATCTTCTCTAATCGGCATCAGTAATCATTGTAATCTCCAGTAGCAATCGTAATTGTCTTATTTTGTGTATTTGATTTGTTGGTATAAGTTTGAACTAACTATCAGTAACAGCAAGTTCAATCATATCTGTACGTTGTGTCTTTTTGTTTAATGTAAAAGGACCCTGCAACGTCTTGTATGTTTTGTTATATATATTTATGCTTGTATATATCTGATGAGTTAAGCCCTTTTAAAACATTCGTTATAGTTTGTTCTTATATTGTACGGTTACACCACTGTCAAGAGTTAGGGAAGGGTTGGGTACTTCAAACTTCAAACCGTTAGGTGTCTCGTTCGACTTGTTTTACATTTTCCAAAATAGAAGCCATTTCCCACAAAAGAGGTCATTTATATAATTCAGTGATTGTCGTTTGTTGCTGCTTCTCGTGCATTTATTTATTTTTATTATCAGGCCGTTAGGTGTCTCGTTTGACTTGATTTTACATTTTTAATGACGGAACTTTTTATAGTTGGCAAAGTGGTAAGGGGTTTCACTGTTGAAAGCCGTACAATAACATTAGTTTGTTCATTTCTATGGCACTCTGACTCTTGTAAACAGTTGTCTTCTTTTCATTCATGCTATTCTTATTTAAAATGAATTCGTCATGTGTAACAAGCACTTGTCATACACATTGTTGACCCACTTAGCTATAAAGCAAGTTTGGTTTATTGATCGAGCGTTTCTGATGAGTCTTTAGTTGACGAAACGCGCGTCTTGCGTAAATACAATATTTAATACTAGTATTTATGATGTGTTTATTAAAAACCATTGGTCGATTTCACTTTTATGGGGTTTTAATTCCTTGGGGTATCACCAGCCCAATAGTCGTCATTTCTGTGCTGAGATGAATTATCATCGATATGGTCATATTTATAAATTAACTGTTTACAAAACTTTTGAATATTTTGATTCAACAACACTTGCACCCGCAAAGTGGAAAGGGATTAATATAAGTTGCAAAAACTTGTTTCCCAATCCACTATAAATAAATATGTTTAAACTAAACTAAACTAAACATCGAATTTGAATGGCCTGTTTTACATTTTGTTTCTGACTCGAGCTTAACTGATGAGTCTTTTGAAGACGAAATGCTCGTATGTCGTAATTACAAATTTAATTATGGTTGCTATGATGTGTGTAAGTTAATGCAATAGTATGTTACGGTCATGAATCATCTTTAAATTGTAGCCAACAAAAGACACAAATCAATAATAATATTTAACAAGATTTATTATACAAAAGTTTACAAACGGTATTACACAAATATGACTATCAACTTAACTGTCAAAATATGAATACAATCCTTTATCTATATCTGTATTCAGAAATCTTTTGGAATCCAATCTGAATATTACGTTCACTATTAAGGTCACAATCCAGTATGATGTTGTTTGTAGAATAAAAGTGTCAATCCAAATGCTGTGAATACTAATGTCTATCGATGTCTAAGTCTAATTTTAAGTCTGAGAGTTTAACTTTAGTGTCTGTATATATATATATACATATAAATTTGTCACGGAAAATTCTAGAACTCTCTAGAATGGAACGTCCAAGAAGGTTACAACGGAAGTTTCTAGTAAAATGTAGAAGTTTATAAACGCATCTTTTATTAGGATCCTTCTGGAATCATTATGTAAGTCAAATGGAAACTTCCAATCATTCTGTGATTGTTCAAGTGATATCTTAACTGCACAGTTATAACATTATTTGGTAAATAACTATCCTGCCAAACAACACAAATTAGGCCAACATAAATAAACATAATAATTACAATATCACAACAAGTAGTATACCGCTGTTCAATATTCATAAACCGATTTAACTGACACAATCCAGGGTCGTAAACCAAACTAAGGAAAACGCATCAAGTATAACAGGAATTTAAATGGAACAACAAAATATTGAACATTCATAAGGATCGTATTCCGTGAACGGGTTTGGTAAACAACATCACCTTAAATGTTGCAATGTACCATTATTATGTTCGAATAAAGTGTTTGACATTGCTTTGGTGACAAGACATTTTTTAGTGTCGGATCTGTGTTTCTGTTTGATTGTTCTCGTACTTTCTCTGTATAATAGATATAGGAAGATGTGGTGTGAGTGCCAATATTTTTTATAGTTTATCTTAACAAAATATTGCTACATGTATCTCATGAAACATTAATGATGGGTTTTTTTATTAATTTTTTAATATAGTTTCTCTGATAATGGATAATAGTTTCACAAGATAGAGTGTAGCACGTAACAATAATTAACCGACAAGAAAACAAACAAGAGCAGCAGATGGTACTCTGATAAAAAAATCATTTAATCCGTTATTCCGTTTTTAATCAACGATTTAATTCAGCAAAGAAGTGGATAAATCTTTCAGAATAACAACTTGGGTATTATTTAACTATAATTTACATTGCATAAGAGACAATCAAAGTTTAAAATGTACATATAAGAAAATATTTGCATAGACTCGTATTATACCACTTCAAATTAATGCAATAAATCGGAATTTCAAAGTCTAAAACACAACACCCGCACATACATACATCAATGTCTAGTCAATTTGAAGACAATTAAGTCATTTGTAGTTTTTTTACTTTCGATTTGACTTTTTGGAATTGCCCAATAATTTGAAACAAACAAAGTTGGAAATTCCAATGCTATAAATACACACATATTTGTAATACACAAACATACATTTCTTTTGTTCAGCAACTAATAAAGAGCAAACCAAAAATAGATGCACCAAACAAAATTCAATTATTGATGCAGAAAAATATAAATGTATATCAATGAATATATTACATTTACATGCAACGTTCTGTTCTTTGGTTTAGCTTTCAGCGTACGCATTTACAAACAGCATAATTAGGTAAGGAAGTTACTTTAAAATTCTTTATAAATTGTGACAAATTTGTTATAAAACAGAGCAACATTTGTATATCAACATTTATGATTAAATCTTACGAATTGATCAGAACATCAGTCAAAGGTAATGATAATCTTACTTTGTGAAGATTCATTATCATAAAAGTTGATAATGTTAGAAAATGAGGCAATTTGTAGAATTCTAAAATAATCGAGATATGCCTGATTAGTTGACAGGATATGCATCTCCTGTTTCATGCCAAAATGATACAATCAAGAATAGGACAAAATAAAAGTTAAATTACGAATCTTAACATAATGAGTTTTGTCTTTAGTCAGGTCTGGTCAGACCTGTCATCAAAACTGGTCAATAGTCACAGGTATGGTATGGATCAGATTTGAATATAGGTAAGCTGTAATCCTAAAAAGGCCGACCTAGATCTGATGTACAAAAAAGAGTTAACTTGAAAAGAAGACAAAAAGTCTGCTCTAAAATATCTTTTGTGAGGATTAGGATTGTACCATCTATATGTATTTTTTTTACTCATATAATTATCAATAAGAACAAAAAGTATATTCAAGATAAAACTGTATGAAGGTTATATCGATAATTATAAATTCGGTCTAATATACTTGAATTAAACTGAAAACTGCGAAATAGCACAATTAGATATGTCAAAGAGTGGCAAAAGATACAAGAGTGAAAGTCAAACTCAAAGCTTACAAATCTAAGGACAACAGCATACATGTATCTAACAAAAGAAAAGACAAATAATGGTACATAGGTCATAACATGAAAAACTGAGGTGATTTCAAGTGCACCAAAAGCATAAGCAAATCATGCTCCACATGTAGCACCCATCGCGTTGTTCATTTTATTACAGACCAACTAAAAAGTCTACTTGGGTAGTCACATTCGTAAAAAGAGGGGGTTTGTAGTTACGACACAAGGACCATATCTGTTTTCATATGTGAAACGGTAATTCTATAACGGTCAACCAACTCGTGATGACATATTTTTATAGTTGGCCTCATAAAAACTGTTGATATCTTATGAAATGTTAATGCAATGCATTGTTTGTTTACATGTAGTTCCTCTGATAATCGCTTTTTTGTTAAAAAGGTTAAGTTATAACATTGGAATAAATAACCGACAATAATAGATTGTATTAGAAACACCTAAAATATCAAAAATGTTAAAAATGTTTATATAAGGATATATTTGCACAGACTTAGTAAACCACTTTGAATTAATGCAATAAATCACAATTTCAAAATCTTAAAAAAAAACACCTACATAGACATCGATGTCTGGTACATTTAAAAACTAATTAGACATTTGTCTCTTTTCACTTTCGATTTGACTTTTTGGAATTGGACTGAAATTCGAAACTTAAAAAAGATGGAAATTCCAAAGCTATAAATACCAAAATTTCGAAATACGCAGAAATACATTTCTTTTGTTTACCATGCTTAAGGGATAACTAAAAATAAATCAAAACATTGATGGGCCAATCAAAATCCGATTATTGATGCAGAATAATATAAATATATGTCATTGAAAATATTAATTTAAACATTCAATGTTCGGTTATTTGTGTTTTAAATGCACGTATTTGTAAACAGAGCAATTAGGTAAGAAAGTTATTCTAATCTTTAAAATTGTTGTATAGTAACACTATTGATTTAAAGCAGAGGCAACAGAAAAACTTATAACTTAAACCGACAAGTCCATATCTCTTACTTATTGACTTATTAATAAGCTATTTCTTATTATGGATATATCAAGGTGCAGGCCATGTGTGTCCATTGTGCCGATGCATACTATTTAATTGGTCCATAAATATATATAATAGATAGTTAGCTTGTAGCCAAGATGATTCGTCGATATGTCGATGTCAGTCACAAATAACATATAACAATAACTGGTTCGATTCCCAGTGACGGCTTCAAAAATTACAAAAACTTAACGTAGGTTTTTAAATAAATTCAGTAAGTGAAAGAAATCAGTATATTAACCAATTCGAACTCAATGAAATTGGGCTCATAAAGGTAAAAACAGAATATCATTTAATGATTCCATTGCAGTGACAAATTAAGAAAGCGTTTATTTTTAAAAAGATTCAACAGTTAATAAATGGTATAACGTCACGAAAATGGTTCAAGTTTTCAAACTTAAAGATTAAAGAAGTTATTTATATTTCCTATATTGGATAATCAATTTTTAGGCGGTGACGTTCCTTTCTTATCCTTTTATAGTTTTGATGTATCTCAAATTGTTCCATTTGATTGTGCTTGTTAATTCGATTTAAACATAAGAAATCTTTGAATGTATATCATCCATACTAAAACATCATTCGTAAATAATAAAAAAAAAACATGCAGAAATCTTTTACGTTCAGGTTTTTCACATCCAATATTAATTCTAATATTTTATACATAGCACAAAAATGTCGTCATGCATAGTTTTCTTGTTTTAAATATATACAATACATACACGGCTGGTCATTTGTATTTCAATTTGTTTCGTCTATCATTATGTATAGGAGCATGTAGTTTGTTAATTTGGGCAAAGACACAAAATCTGAACATAACGTGTAATTATTGGACAAATCTTACCAGTAATCAAGCTTTCCTCTGCTCATTCATGAATATATGATCATATTTGAAAAACAATTGTTGATGTCTAGATTTAAATGAATGAAATGAACTTGGCTGCTGTAAATGACTGTATTAGTCAAAACTGATGTCTTTCAACCAATTTGTGCATACAAACAATTTATCAACATAAGGCAAAAAGTAATTTTCATTATTTTTAATTACTATTTGAATGCTATCCTAAGACTCAAAATATTACTGTTTGAAGCACTGAAAGAATAAGTGTTTCCTTCAAAATTCGAGTCTTGTTCATGGTCATGTATTAAAACACAAGTATGACAAAATTTTAAACACCTCCCCTTCCGACTGAAAGATGTGGGCATAAAAGTTAAGGGACGAGATCAAAATTTCAATGTAGGATACAAAAAAATAATTCACATAGTTTTTTCGCTGCCCCTTATTTGTACATGTTTAATTCCGTTTTGTTGTTTTTTGTAGTCACTAACAAAAACTATTATTTCAGAACAATTCAAATACAATTTTCCCTAAAAATCGTGAACATCGCAATTTTGACCTTTTCACCTGAAAAACGGACGGACGATGTTCGATTATTTTTCTCTTCAAATAAGTGGGTAATCCTCCCTGAACACAGTGATGTACCATTTTGGTATGATATCACTAATAACAAAAATCCAGGTATCATGCAAATCTAACCTTAACTCATGTAACATTACAATTTCTTTTCTTCTGTTACCTTCTTACTCCGCACTCGGAATTTAAGTTTTACTGTGCCTATTGGTGTGTGTTTTTTTTATTCTACATTGGATAGAAATATAAGGAAGGGTTGAGGCCTAATATAGCATATTTTACACTGCCGTATTTCTGGCCTTTTAAAGTCTGATATGGTTTATTAGTATATCTTAGCTCATTTACAGGTTCTGAGTTAAGTTGTATGTCCATTTTCAGTGAATAATAGTTATCAAAGGTACCAGGATAATAATTTAGTACGCCAGACTAAGTGTATATTTTTGTTTAGGGACCATCTGAAGCACGCCCTAAGATGCCTGATTTGTCGCTGTGTTGAGGATTGATTTGATGTCTAGGGTTGTTTTTGCTCTTTACGGATTGTAACCTCTTTGACACATTCGGCACTGCACTTCGCAATTTATAAAATTGTAGAATTCCGATAAAATACCATCTGGTTAAATATACATCATCACTTTATTTTCGACACCCATTTCTACCTTTAGCAAAATGTTAGTAATAATGTGTATGTCCCTCTTACGAAACGTAGTCAATTCAATTATAAGTAAAGACTTATTTCAACCTCTTTGGGGTTAGTAATTTTTTATAGGGATAAATAAAGGCAACAGTAGTTTACCGCTGTTCAAAACTCATAAATCCATGGACAAAAAACAAAATCGGGGTAACAAACTTAAACCGAGGGAAACGCATTAAATATAAGAGGAGAACAACGACACAACACCGAAACGCAACACACACAGAAACGGACCAAGCATCAGACAAAATACCACGATAATAAAAAATATAACATCAAACCAAATACATGAATTTGGGATAGACAAGTACCGTGCCACGTCCTATCTTAATATCTCATAAATAAGAAAAATCAAACGACACAACATTAAAATGCAACACACACAGAAAATAACAATAATATAACAATGGCCATTTTCCTGACTTGGTACAGGACATTATTAAAGGGGAATAAAAATGGTGGGTTGAACCTGGTTTTGTGGCATGCCAAACCTCGCACTTTAATGGCAAAGTTAAATATAATATTGAAATGACAACATAATATAACAGGACTACAATACAAATAAAAAGGAAAACATATTAGACAAAGAAAAACATGATTAATAGATAGCAAAAAGCATCAGGTTTAAAACTCAATACGCCAAAAACGCGCCTTGTCCACACAAGACTTACCAGTGACGCCCAGTTATAAAAGATCGAAAGTGAAAAAAGTACAAACTTGTACAACACTGAAGATCAAAAGTTGAAAAGGTTGTGCCAAATACGGCATTGTTTTTATGCCCGGGATCAGAAAATTCTTATTATATAGAACAATTCATGCTATTGCAAACAGTAAATGTTATCAAATGAATATGAAACAGATATACATAATGAAACTGAAGTGTTAACTAAGTACAGAAACTAAACCCGAATAAATAAAGCTAAGTCCAACACATATTAGACACACCCGAATCAGATAATTCTTACAACGTGAATACCTCAATTACTCATTTATTATCTCATTTCTTTCATGAATAAGTGAAAGTCACCCGAAATATCCTATGTATTGGCCTAAAAGGTTGAAATTGTGAGGAAATGTAAGGTATAAATTGACCAAAATAGACCATGTAATGAAGACAAATAGGTATATTAGTCATATTTATTATCTTAGAGTCATTTATTGTATCATATTCTTTGTTTTTGGGAGATGAGATAAACATTTTTTCTTTCATGACAAGCATGATGTGGCTTATTTAAAGATTTGAAGACATTTTGTTTAAATCGCTATAGATGTCGACTTACATTTTCTAGATTTTTCCCAAACTATTCAACTGATTATGACAAAACTATGCAGTAATGCTTGAAACGACCAGTATAACAAACGTAATCAATCTCATACAGTTTATTAAACAAATGAGTGTTCTTTGGGACAAATAACACCAAATTAAAGTACGCCACATCCGGTTGAATACGAAAAAGGTTAGAAAAAAATGTTTCCGTGAATTTGACAGTTGCAGGAAATTGACCCTTCAATTCATGGCAATAAAAATATCTTTGTCATAGACATATATCTCGGGTGTATCAAAACACAGTTTCTTTAATGTGGTATTTCTACACACTATATCAAAAACTGAAGGTTTGCATAATTACGTAAGCTTGTATACATGATGAAAAAGGTGAAACATGATTGTTACCCTCCAGTGAATTTTTTAATCTTATATGCACATAATGCAATAACACAAAGTCTGACACTGTGCAAACTTTAATCATGCCAAGTTATTTCTTATTTGAAACGAAAAGAAATTCTGCACATTTTCTTAAAAGTGTAAATGGAGCAAAGACAAATAGGGGAACATCATTGGTGTTATAACATCAAATAAGATTTCTCATAAAATGTTTCATGTATCAATGTAGTAACATGACTTGCCATATCAAACTGTTTTTGTTTAGTTTTACATTATATGTAAACAATATTGGTTGAGTTCTGATAAAGTTACCGGGGTAATTTCTCTTGTTTTATTTTGCTGTGAAGTTTGGGAACAAACATGACCTATTGTATTTTTTTTCTTTTATAAGTCTATGCATTGAAACATAGCAGTCATGGCAATTTTGTACGTGTGGGAAGCATGTGGAGGTAGTGTTGGGCATTGTTCACTGCTACTCGACAATGGTACATACATCAGTTGGTGGCCAAAGGAAAATAAAAGCAAATTTAAAAAGAAGAAGAAAAAGGTAGAATTTCAAAACCTGTCTCATTCTTTTTCCCTTGTATATGTTTTTAAACATTCTTTCGGAGAATACTTGTAATAATATCTGTAACATTTTCCTTGATTACTCAGAATCCTAGGCGTGGTGTGTATATCATAATGGATGTTTTCAAAGTGTTGATAGCAGGATGCATTTGTAATTGACTTATAAAATACTATAGCATCTGCACTTGATTAAACGTTGGTATGTTGTACCATACTTTAAGACATGCGTTAAAAATAATAGGAATTTTTAACAAAAGTAAAACATCGATACTTTACAGAACAACGGAAGGCATTAACAAATAAATCAAATCGTCCTAAATGCAAATAAATGTGTTTTCTTATCTATATTAATGATTTTTCCTTTGGCATGAACGATTTACCGCTGGGAGTTGTTTAAAACACAAATGTATCGTGTTCTAACATACTTTGCTTAAAGTTTTGTATTCTTTATTATATATAAAACAAATCAACGCCCCAGAATCTTACAAGAAAATGTAGGACAAAGTTGCAAAATCAGATTAAAAATTAGGGGAATGTTTTCGTATTTGAGATATGAGCGAGTGAACTTAACATATTGATTTAAACAAAAACCATAAAACATATAGTAATAACCATAAAAGCCGATAGGCAATTCAATCAATAAGTTGATTGTTCCTTTGTTATTATTTATTCTTGTGTGAATAAACTTGTTGTATATTTATTGTGTATTTATAATAAAATATTGTATTGGTACATGTTGTTTGCATAAAACGTAACTGCCATATACAGTTGAGGTACTTGTTTAATGAGACAAACACTTGATGTGAACACCAATGTAAGTTTTTACCTGCTCGAACCGGTTGGTTTTATGAATAAGTAGATTCACAACAGCAGCGGTGGGATTAATTTAACATCTGTTTAATTATATATTGCAACAATTTTCAAAGCAGTTTTTAGCTTTTGGTTTTGTTTTCTTCGATCGGAAACTTGTCGTAATATCTTACCAAATTTAAAACTGTTTTGCTTTTGGTTTTAAGTTCACGTGATCCTAAATTTTTAGACTTTTTGGGCATAATTTTATTTTGCTTTGGTGTATGATTTTTTTCCTCTAGTCCCATGTTCCCCGCGTAACAAAACTTGATGAAATTATGTGTTCGTGTTTTTTTAAATTTTAAAACTTTTCAAGACAGTTTTTGGTTTTGGTTTTGATATATCTTGTTTCACTGATTTGTGAGGGTTTTTCAAAACTTTTCAAAGCTGTTGGTTTTGAAATTTAACTGTAGGGCTAGCGCATAACTTCTACACTTTTCAAAGCTGATTTAGCTATTGGATTTGAATTTTTTTTTTATATATATGATCGTTTTCGGTATTTCAATAAACATTTTAAATCCTTCCAATGTTGTATTAGCTTTTAGGTTTGAAATTTTTCAGACATGAAAAATATTGAGGAAACCGTAATTTAAGTATCGTATCTAGATATATATTATTTCGACGTTCGTGCAATAGTTTACATTTAAATAAAAACTATGCCCAGAAGTCGTCAGTAACCTACGGTTGAAATAACTAAAAATTTATATGAACCACGAAGCAGTTTAGGTTCACTATCGTATTCACACATATTGAATAAAAACCGAGAAAACGTACCACAAAATTCAGCAACAAATGAAGTTGAAACAATGACCCGTGTTTCTGGAGGTAATACACCAACTTTTGCTTATGAAAGTGCCATACCAAGACAGAACGATATATAATGAAGTAGAAATAACCGCAATGCGACAAGGGGATATAATTCCTAGATGAGAAATGAACAGCGAGGCTCATCAAAATACCTTACATACTAACAATGCAACTGACAAAAGGCGACCAACTTATCAAAATATCTGAAAATAGAGAAACATATCAAAGTGCATGGAGTACTGGTCTCTCAGATAAAAGAGATGTATACCAAAGTGAATGGATACTTATTACTCTGACATGAGGAAAAATCCAAGTACTTGGAGTACTAATCACTCTGAACAACGGGAATTAAACAGAACATCTGAAAAAAAAACATCAAAGCACTCAAAGCACTTTTCAGAAGAAGAGCTGTTAAATGAATAGACATGAACAGCAGAGGATAAACTATTCTAAAGTGGGCAGAAACTTACCCTGATCATAGACAGTAGGCATCATGAAAGATTTATAGGATACCCAGAGACCTACACAAGACAGTCACAATTACTTAAAAAGATGCCTTATTATACACATACCAAAAGTAATTATGCTGAACCTCAACCATATGTTCCGTCAGAAACTATACAACCAGATACAGGTATAGATTATCCAAAAGTAACTGTTGATAGTATGTACTCGAGATATGATAGACCTCACTGTCCAGAAAACACATATTCAAAGGTGTCAAATATGAGTCGCATGTCATCAAATGAACCACAACATAGATTTCCCGTTTAAAATGGCCTAACTGATAGGAATAATTTTGGTGTCAATTCCAGATTATTTCAAAAACGCTACGTTTGAGGAATCAGAAGCAAGCAACACAGCTGTTATTATGTTTGCAAAATGAATCTTTAAACTTGCTTTGAGGCTCCAGCATGCAGTACAGATAGATATTTTTAGTTTTCTTGTTGAGTTGAGGAAGAGGCTCGGGGACAATATTTTACCATGAACACACTGAACAGCACTCCAAGATCTTCATAAGCAGAACAAAGAAAGCTAACAAGAATTTGCTTATAGAGTTGTAAACCTTATCCAGAAATTAAAGGGACTCAGCTATTCGAAGAATTGATTGTTAATCGTTTCCTTTACGGTCTAAATGACGAAAATATGACGTCTAAAGTTATAAGCAAACAGCCAAAATCTATTGATGAAGCCTTAAATATGGTCATATGGCATAAACTGTAAATCTAGGAGTGGTAAAAACCGTAAAGCTTCAATACGAGAAGAAATTTCGATACCGAGTGTGGAGAAAACGATATCAGAAGGTTACACCAAAAACAATACGTAACAGAAAAAAAGACTTAACCAGTTTGGAAAAGAACTGAAAGATTCTATTAATGAGGGATAGACTAAATTAAATAAAATAATTCCTAGTTTGCCAAATACAAGCAGTAAAAAGTACCAGTCCAATTACGCAAAGAACACGTTCATGCTACGATCTAACTACGATCCCATCAATAACGTCAATATCTTGTTCCATATACATACTGTATCATTCCTTTTTTTTCATTGTTTCTAGGCATCAAAGCAGTCTTGCTACTAAAATCTACGTAATGGTAGGGGCAAAAGTAGAGCCAGTGGGAGATCTGATAGTACAGAGAAAAATGTGTTTATCTGAGATTTTACTGAACATTAAATACGTAAAAATAAGCTTGTAAATATGATCTTTATCAATTTATATGTAGATTTGAAAAAAAATATATCAATAAATTAAAAACTGATTCTGTACGGGGTCAGTAGGGTCAATATGGGGTGAAAGCGACGCTCAAATCCCATATGGAATTTAATACAAAAATTAATAGTTTTTTTAAATCAGTACAATTAAATATTACGTCTACTCCACGGGGACGCTCTCAACCAATAATTTTGACATCATACTTTTTTAACCGCTAGTTTTCAAATAATTATATCATTGTGGTCTTTGATATTTCTATATTGTTTGGTATTTCATTATTTTATCTTTTCTTATTTTTTAATTTTTCACTTTATTTTTTTATCTAGATCTCATGTAAAAAAATCTAAAAAGGTCTGTTGTCCAGCAAAATGTTAAGTTTGGAAATTTTGCTTCGGATCTTTAAAATCTATTTTCTTATTTTGCTTTACTTTCATAAGAACAGTAATTATTAATAATAAAAAAAAAGTATGTGTACCTTTTCAATATGTTGTAGGTTACAGCACACGGACACCTGCCTGACAATTATGAAGAAGATGTAGAAGGAATGGGACGTTATGCCAGTCAAAGTTTTCATATTTCAAGTGAAAAAGTCAATGCCGTTGCTGTAACTTCTTGGTGGAATCATTACAAAATTCATGGAGGCGGTTACCATTTAATATCCCACAACTGTTGTGATGTAGTGTTAAGTGCTTTAAAAGCTGGAGGTGCCTTTGAATGGAGACATCCTGGAATCAAAGTTATATCAACCCCAAGGTATATGGTTAGATACGGCAGATCTTTGCGTGCTGCTTCGCGAAAAGATAGCAGATGGTTTTATATTCTATAAATTCCATTGACAATTACGATTTTGTCTATATGCATTCTTTTCTTTTTTAAATGTCTTTATTTCCATCAATTGCTTTTTATATTGTATTCAACAAGTCCAAGCTCTTTGTGACGAAAACAAATAATTCTTTTACATTAATAACTTATAAAACTTTAAAATAAAAATATTGTTTTTAAATCAACTTTTAACTTTTAAGTATTATACACTCGTATTGTAAATTCTCGAATGAACAGACAAAATACATCAAGTCCTTTTTTTATTTTCTGATCAGATTCACAGTAGGATTTCTCAATTGAATATTCAATAATAATGAGACGATAATCAAAGGCACATGAATATGTATCTGATATTGTAAGACCAAAACAAACTATGTTACTGTGATAGCTTTAACATTGTTATGTGTACTTTCAGCAAAAGATTATGAATTTTATTAAAAAAAATGTTTAAAAAGGGTAATGATATCAGGATAATAATCTTTTTTTCGCGAAGCAGCTGTTACAAAAATCATTGTATTTTACCTTCTATCTAAGCAATTACTTGTTAGTTGGTTATATACCTTGTACAAGTTTCCATCGATATATCTTCAAGCATTTTTTCTTAATGATATCAAATAAAGCTGTACACTTATTTTGAAGAAAGTTATGCTTGTAATTGTATAATCCATGTTCACAATGTTCCTATAAATTAATAGGCATTGTGTTCTTAAACCTTGTAAACATTCTAGAGGTTTGGCAATATCTGTATTTGAAATTCTACCTACTATCCATGATGATTTAAGTGATTCAAAGTAAATTCCAATATCAATCATATTCAAACCTCCATTTTCGTAACTAACAAGAATCCAATTTCTTTTATAATTATCTAACTTTGCCATTTTTTTTTCTGTTTTATTTTTTCCTGAAAATATACATGACCTGGCTAAAAATGTGGCCCGAGACCACAATTAATTCCTCTATCATTTCTTTATAACGTTTTGTCCCATTAAAACAATTTTGCCTATTCTTTTTGTTTAATTTTTTGTGTGTGTAATGTACAGTACAAGTCGAAAATATAGCAATTTTCAGAAAAATTGCATCATTACATCATACAAATTTGGCCAATACACATCCATACCCCTATAGGCATGTCAAGAGATGTTCCGAAAAATGTATATATAACCTTTTTGCATTTGGCCTAATCACTCTTTCCGTATTAAAATCAATTAAAACAAAACATCCAAAAGTTTATTTCAGTTTTCTTCTTTCATTTCAACCCCAGAAAAGATAAAAAATAAAGAAAAAATACACTGTAATTACAGGGAACTATATTCGTGAACAACGAAAAGCGGGGTCATCAATTGTGGTCGTGTGCCTATTAGGGGTCAAAAACTTGACCAAATCCAAGAAAACTTGGCATGATTTAAGCTTAGTGTTTTAAGAGTCAGTTTACAAAGTTTCAAAGCCATATGATATATATTATAGAAATTGTGGCATTTTTATATCTCAACTTTGGTTGCTGAATTGAAACGTTGCAAAAGAACAATTTTAACTTTCAAATTTTGGCTTCAAAAATCTCCCCAAAACACCAAATTGCACTTTTTAATGTTTTTGATTTTGTAACCCTGTATGTGGAATTAGCTAGCTATTAGTGGATTCTTATAAATTATATATATAACCTTTGGACTAGTTTAAATCTCGGTCTATTTCTGAAATTTATCCCTACAGACTTTTGATTTTGTAACCCTGTATGCTAATATTGCCTATGTAAATTTTTAAATTGTTTGTATGCACATTGTACGACAAATCTATGTGACGTATACAATTTTCTGACGTCAGACACACAAATCAATGAATGTTTTTGTAGATAGTAGATGTTTTTGTGTTCTGTTAAATTGTTCCTTTAAAAATTGGTATACGATGATGACTGATGTACCCATATTTTGACTGTTTTAAATATTGTGTCTGTTTAGTTAACGCATCAATGTAAATATAACGGAATTTGATTAGACTGTCATCAAAGTGAAAGAGTTAACGCTATAAAACCAGGTGTAATACACAATGTTCTACCTTTAAAAATGCCTGTACCAAGTCAGGAATATGACAATTCTTGTCCATTCGTTGTTGATGCGTTTTGTTATTTGATTTTGCCATGCAATTATGGACTTTACGAATTGATTTACCTCTAAGTTCAGTATTTTTGTGTTTTAATTTTTTTTCACATATATATTAAATGTTTAAAAGTCTCCATGTTAATTTGACTAATGTGTCGTAGAAACAAAATATTTCACAAAATATTTTGACGACGAATGACAAATGTTGTATATATTTCTATGAGACTAATACATGTAATAAAGAAACTATTTTCTTTCCTTACGTCGTAACTACAATCCCCTTTCCTTTCATGAATGTGACCTACCGAATTAGACTATTTACCGGATTTGTAATCACATAAGCAGCACGATGGGTGCCACATGTTGAGCAGGATCTTCTTACTTTTCCGGAGCACCTGAGATCACCCCTAGTTATTGGTGGGGTTCGTGTTGTTTATTCTTTAGTGTTCTATGTTGTGTCATGTGTACTATTGTTTAAAACTGTGTTTGAGGCAAACTAAAGTTAGAGAACTGAAACGAAAAAACAAGCATTTTTTTTCATTCGTGGAGGGGTCATAAATCTAGAATTAGTAAAATGACGCTTCCCAAATTCAAACTTCATCTGTGTGTCGTGGTCAAAAGTATTGTGTGTAATCTGGGGGGGGGGGGAGGGATTTTTATATATTGAACTCTATTTTGACCAGAAAAAATATATTTAATTATAGCAAAAATGACATGTATGATGGGTTTTTTTTCTGTGCCCGGTAAAAAGACCACATACATAATGTGGTGTAATATATATATAGTATCTCACTTTCCAGATCTATGAACAAGTCGACAGGTAGGACGGAACACTCTTGGTTAATCATATATACATATCAAACCACCTAAAACTTCATTTGTGAGTGGTTTTATATATATGCAACCTGTAGTAATTTACCATGTGTTTCACCTTAAATTTGTCTCGTTTTATATTAATGTATAAGTAAAATTTGACAGCTTTTCATATTAAATTGTTCATATTGCCTCGCATCTGTGTGTCTTCTATGCCACGTACAACTGTGACAATATTGACGTAAGCAAAAATTTCTACTCAAACCGGTGCTAAGAACTAGCATTGTCCTTTTTTTATTCAAAATATTGAGTCGTAAATAAATGTGATATCTGTTTACGAGTAGTTTTCATACCGTTGCCGGACCTGTTTAACATATATTTTGACCGCATTAAACTAAACTGACATTATTTGCTCTTTTTTCTGCAATTCTAGATAGCTGCACAGTAAGTCAGTTATTATTTTAAGGTCAAGAGGGACTGTAATATAAAAGTAAGAGCAATATTGGAATACAATTATTGTCGCATCAGTTTATAGTGCTAACATGTCCTGTTTTTATTCAACATTTTGAATCGTAAACTAATTTTAGCAGTTTTGAAATCTCATACTGACTCATATAACAAAATTATTTGTCCGCATCAACTTAAACTGACCATATTTTTCAGTATCAACCAAAACTGACCATATGTGACCGCATCAACCAAAACTGAACATATTTACACTTTATTATGTAATTTTCAACCAATAATATTTCCAGGCGCCATATTTCTATTTCAGGATGATCGTAAGATTACTTCAAATGATTCCAACAACAAATGTAGGCATGTTATACACCATTGTAAAGATAAATCAATTTAGGTTTACGATATAACAAATCTTAATGGGGTTGATGGACTAGAACGCGACATGTAACGGAATTTCGTCACCGCCTGGCATTTTTGCTATTAAATAATAAAATAATTGGAACTGATTATTTTCTTCTAAATTCTAAATTGCCCTTACTGCAGTGACGTCATTTAGAACTGTGCTACAGTCCTGACTGATTTATTCAGTTCTGCTGACAGTTCTACGGTTTAAGACTGATTTGGACAGTTTTACCTAGAACTGTTTTAGACAGTTCTACTCTAGAACTGATCCTGACAGTTCTACCTAGAACTGATTTAGTCAATTCTAACTAGAACTGATTCTGACAGTTCTATTTAGAACAGTGCTAGGGTAAAGAACGGAAACAAAAAAAATCAATATTTTTTTACATTTGTGAAGGGGCATTACTTTAGAGCAGTTATTTGCCAATATTCATGCAACATTACATAAATAAGGCCGTTAGTTTTCTCGTTTGAATTGTTCTACATTGTCTTAGCGGGGCCTTTGATAACTGACTATGCGGTATGGGCTTTGCTCATTGTTGAAGACCGTACGGTGACCTATAGTTGTTAATGTTTGTGTCATTTTAGTCTTTTGTGGATAGCAGTCTCATTGGCAATCATACCACATCTTCTTTTTATAACAACCCTTTAATTGTATAGCAATATAATATTTGAAAGTAAAAATTGGTTTAAACTAAGATTTTGTCGTTGATGACTAATTTTGAAAATTTATTGCACGTTAACATTTGGTTACTTTCTGTGGGAAACATCATATTGCTATGCAATAAAATTATTTACAATTGCATGACTAGAATATTATTTACAGTATATTCAAGGCAAAAATAAGATTTTTTCATAAAATCTTAGAAAAATTAGAAAAAACAGATATTTTGTTTACATTTAGCTCTATTTTAAACATCTCAAACATGACAGCAAACAGACTGACTAAATTTCAAGACCAGATATTACTTCCTGCAGTCACAAAATTCGATATTTACCAAAAAACCTCTGAAAACAGGAAACAGGAAAAATGTTCAACTATAGGCAAATTTAGATTTTTGTCCATTTTTTCCTAAATATATACTGAACGACAAACTATATGTATGATCTTTATCTTACTCAAAAGCTTCCTCTTAAAGCAAAAATCCTCAAAACCAGTGGCAGATTCGGCATTTTCCTACGTGGAGGCCCGAATGACTAAGATGGGATCCGCTCTAGTCATGCATCAGTGGTTCCCTATATAATCAACAAAATTTATCCCAGAAAAGATTGGGCGGGAACCCTCCCTCTATCCCCCTTAAACCAGCCTCTGAAAACTTGAAAAGTCAACAATACATATATTTTATGATTCTATCATAACCTTTGTTGCAAAGAATCTTTAAAGGTATGGAAAAAAAAATAGAATATGGATAGAATTGAGTCAGTGACAACTCTACAACAGATTTATCCATCGGATCACCAGTAATGATGGTGATACATGGCTGTGTACATAATGTATATACAACTCGTCTAAACATCAACCCAACAATGTTAGATTTATAAATTTGCTTTTGCAAATTTTGTGTTCTACCCTCTCCGGGATCCTTTACTATAGATAATTGAGCTGATCTATAACAATAACATCTCCATGCCATATTTATTATATACTGTAGTACCCGCTAGATTAAAACTGACGAGGAGAGGTAACACACGGCCACCGCTTTTTCACTTCCTCTTGTTAATAATTCATTTTTTGATGGTGACGTTCCCTTGTCACCATCTTATGGTGTTTGTATATCTCAACTTGTACGATTCGCTCGTGTATTTAACAACGTATCATATTTTAGCGAGATAAATTTATGTTTTACTGAAAAAAATATTACACCAGGGTTTTATCACAAACTAGTCAAAACATTTACTTAATTGTATCATCGGTACAATGACATCATTCGTAAATAAACTCAACATGTAGACATGCAATACGTTGAGGTATTTCACATCCAATCTTGTATGGTAATGTTATATAATATAAACATGTCCGTATTCACCTCAGAAGCTAACAAAACTATTAAACAGACTTGTTAAGGGATAAAGTTACGATACTGTTGTCAGGTCATTAAAGACTGCATATTTTGGCTTTAATATTGATTAACTGTTCTGGTCTTTGCATCGGAATTAAACATAGTTATTTTGAAACCAGTTGTTGACATGACAGGGGTTATGTTCTTTTCATATATGTTATGATGATATAATACTTAATCCCTAACGGGAAGGATTGTGCTTGATATTCATATGATGAAGACATTATCTTTCAATCAGTTTAGTTGAGGTCTGGAGCTGGCATGTCAGTAACTGCTAGTAGTCCGTTGTTGATTTAAGTTAAATTGTCATCTGGTTTATTTTCTTTTGTTACCTTTTCTGACATTTGACTCTAACTTATCTCAAACTGAGTTTCACTATGCGTATTGAAGTGCGTTTGTTTTTACCTACATTGGCTAGATGTATAGAATGAGGGTTGAGATCCCATCAACATGTTTAACCCCACCTCAATTGTGCGCCTGTCCCAAGTGAAGAGGCTCTGGACTTTGTTTGGTTTTTAATTTTAGTTTCTTGTGTATAATTTGGAGTTTAGTATGACATTCATAACCACTGAACTAGTAACATATTTGTTTAGGGGTCAGCTGTAGGACTCCTCGTGGTGTGGGAGGTTCTCGCTGCATTGAAGACCCATCGGAGGCCTTCGGCTGTTGTCTGTTCTATGGTCGGTCTGTTGTCTCTTTGACTCGTTCCCAATTTTCATTCTCAATTTTATTATCGAGTGAAATAAGATGAACCGCGCGAGGCTACACATTTAAAAGTATTTTTTTTTCCAATATGTTCTCAATGGTCATGGAATTTCAATATGTTCACAATAGTCATGGAATTTCAATATGATCACATTGTTCATGGAATTTCAATATGTTCACATTGTTCATGGAATTTGCTGTGTCTTTGATTTATGAAAATGCTTTTATAATTAAAACATTAATAAAGTGTGCATCACTCATGGCCAACATATTTTTTGTACTCATATAAAACACAATTCAAACATAACTTTCTCAAAGACAAAACAGATTTAAAAGCTTCTTCAAATCATCTTCAATATCTCTTTTTGATATATTGATGACGTTATCTCGCTTACTATGTCCAACTTCACCGAAAGTTTATATTACATATATCACTGATACGTTGAGATTGAGAATGATACAGTACAGTCTAGTTATAAATTCGTGCAAACATGAACAAAATGTCTGAGAGATCCGACAAAACCTGAGCATACCAATCTATAACTGTCAAGCTGCCGACTAAATTTTAAATCTCATGCAGTTTTGAGGTTTCTAAGATAACAATAGTTCTAAAAATATGTATTGAGCGAAAAGAAGGAATACAAATTGATAGATAGATGTTCGTGTTCATCCCCGTCACATGTGGTCTTTTCGTACCATAAAACATTTTGTTATGTTTTATATGGCAGATATACATCAACCACAACCTCGTCATATTTAATTGATTTAGACATTTACAAATTTTGGCGTGCTTTAGTATGATTAATATCTCTCAATCTTCCACCCAACCTTTGTCAGTATTGTTACAAAAAGGCAACAGTATTATACTGCTGTTCAAAACGACCAAACACTAACAATCAGTTGTTAAAGGCTTAACTCAACAGAGTTAAAAGACGAGTAAACATGCATGTACTAGTAGTAAGGAAGACGACAAAAGACACAATTAAAATTAAACAAGTTATAACTGATAACTAAATTTTTCAATAATGTTATCAGGAAGAGGCTATATGTTACTTTCAAACATGTCTATGCAATATTGATGTAAAGTCAACATCAATGAATCATGATTTACAATCTCAATGTAACAAAATGAGTAAATTTAACTGACGAAGAAGGCCAAATGATGTTTATGGCTGTCATTTGTTCTTAGGTCAAGATCAAAAGGTGTACTTAAATTTTGTAACAAATAAAGACACTGCAGCACAAACTTTCAATTTTTTAGTTGTTATTTCAAAAGGGTTTGCGTTCGGTTTTTTGCAGTGCTGTATGCTAGGCAATCGTACATATCGATGCTGTTTTATTAGTGAAATAAATTAAAAAATTTAAAAGGGATTCGCGCTGGTTTATTTTTTAAATGTTGCATTTTCGAATGTCTATCATGATTTTTCGACCAGGGATTGCTGCCTATCCGTGTTTTCATTTTATTCTGAAGCATTTGTTCAGATGTAAGGGAAAATGCACATTTCGTTGAAATTGTTATCAATAAAGAGGGTTTTTTTAAGCAAACTTAAACACTTTTACCATTCAGCTGTTGTTAAGTGATACTTCTTATTTTAACAGGGGTACCACGGTTGATATCTCCTTGACCTTCTGGATAACTTGAGTTTGCCTTTGATTTCAAAAGTTGGTTATCTTGTAACTTAAACTACTCAACGGATCATGAAATTAAGTTAAATCCTCTTTGTTGGTCAAATATTACAAATTCCAAAATATTTATACGATAATTTTATGGTTGCAAAATATCACCAAAATTTTATAGAAATAAATATAGAATAAAGGACTTTTTGTTTTTGATACTGACTTCATCACAGTAAGATATCAGGTTTGCCCGAAGGGCGAGCCTGATATTTTATGTGATAAAGTCAGTATCAAAAACAAAAAGTCCTTTATCCTGTTTAGCGGTAATTTAAAAAAAATCACTACAATAATAGAGAAAATAACAAACGAACTTTTTTTCCCGTCGAATCACGGCGAATCACACTTGATGTCACAGGTTGCATTACGTCATTTGAAATTTTGTCACCGTGCAGTAAACATGGCGTTCTCTTGCACAAAGTGATAAAGAATTATTGCATGCGTTTGGTTAATATTCTGCTTTGGACATGACACTAACAATGGCAAATATAATACATGTAATAGTAAAATACCGGTAAGTCAAATTTCTTTATTTTTCACAAAGCATCATCATAGTAGGGGTCAGAAATAAGAATGATACGATATGAATCAGCAAACTTTTCATCGATCATCATTTTGAGTTTAACGACAAGTTATAATTATATTTTACTTAGTTTAGTGGATAAAATTACTTTTATTGTGTCATTATTCGCTCAGTGTTCATCATGAAAACGATCACATTGATTTCAAATAATTTTAAGAAATCACTGTGAGGAGACATTTATACAGGACTCAGGAGGCAATGTAAGCTGACTGTAAAGCTCATTTCTTGTCTAATTCAAAATTATTTCAAATAAAGGCAACAGTAGTATACCGCTGTTCAAAACACGTAAATCCATGGACAAAAAACAAAATCGGGGTAACAAACTAAAACCGAGGGTAACGCATTAAATATAAGAGGAGAACAACGACACAACACCGAAACGCAACACACACAGAAACGGACCAAGCAACAGACAAAACACCACGAGAATAAAAAATATAACATCAAATCCAAATACATGAATTTGGGATAGACAAGTACCGTGCCACGTCTTATCTCAATATCTCAAAAATAAGAGAAAACATAAACGACTCAACGTTAAAATGCAACACACACAGAAACGATCAATATTATAACAATGGCCATCTTCCTGATTTGGTACAGGACACTTTTAAAGGGGAATAAAAGTGGTGGGTTGAACCTGGTTTTATGGCATGCCAAACCTCGCACTTTAATGGCAAAGTTAAATATAACATTGAAATGACAACATAATATTACAGGACTACAATACAAATAAAAAGGAGAACATATTAGACAAAGAAAAGCATGATTAATAGATAACAAAAAGCATCAGGTTTAAAATAGTACATCCGCAGAAAAGAAATATAAACAACAAAGAAACAAAGTAAATAATTTGAAAAAGCAAGCAAAAAAATATTTTTTTACCAGTATTAATGAAAATTTAGATGAACTAAAAGTTACAAACTGTAAACAATACTGGAAAACGGTTAACATGTTAATTAAAAGTGATACACCGTCTCATGATTTACCACCCATGACGGACCCTGATCACAACTTTAAACTTGCGTATGAGGGAAGCGAAAAGTCCGACATTTTAAATAAATATTTTTGTTCAATTTCTAATTTAGATGGCGCTAGTAAAGATTTGCCGGAATTTGACGACCGATGTCTTGAATTTATTTCACAAATTGTAGTTAGTGAACAAGATGTACTTGATATTCTTTCAACGCTCGATTTTAATAAAGCTGTTGGGCCAGATATCGTTAGCAACAGAATGTTACTTGCCGTTAGAAATGAAATTTCCAAACCATTATGTCTACTTTTTAACAAATCTTTAAATGATAAAATATTTCCGGACCAATGGAAGATTGCACATGTTATTCCCTTATTCAAAAGTGGTGACAAGTCATTACCGTCTAACTACAGGCCAGTCTCCTTATTGTCATGTGTGAGTAAAGTCTTAGAAAAGATTGTTTTTAAAAATATTTTTAACCATTTACATGGAAATAAATTATTATACAAGTATCAATCCGGATTTATTCCAGGATACTCAACTTCGCATCAGTTGATAGAATTGTATAACAAAATTTTGAGTGCACTAAATGAAAAGCTTTTAACAAGCAGTACATTTGCTGATATAAGCAAAGCATTTGATACTGTTTGGATTAAGGCTTTATTACATAAACTTGAAAAATATGGTATAAAAGGAGACTTGCTATGTTGGTTGAAAAGTTACTTGTCTAAACGATCTCAGAGAGTTGTCATAAAAGATTCATTATCAAACATTGGAAAACTTAACGCTGGTGTGCCTCAGGGGTCAGTATTAGGACCCTTGTTGTTTTTAATATACATAAATGATATAGCTGATGGTATGTCTGGATTCGGAAGGCTTTTTGCAGATGATACTTCAATAGGTCATACTGCACCTGATGAATCCACTTTGAAAAATTCAATCAGTAGAGATCTTGATTATTTAAGTAAGTGGTCAGAAAAATGGCTAGTGAAGTTTAATCCTAATAAAACTGATATTATGATATTCAGTTTGAAAAATATTTACAGTGATATTACTTTTGATTTTGGTGGTGCTACATTGAAACCAGTTAGTGCGCATAAACACCTAGGTGTCATATTTAGTAATGATTGTAAATGAAATAAGCATGTTGATAAACTGATTGAGAAAACTACGAAGCAGCTTAATGTTTTACGCAAACTAAAATATCGACTAAAAAGGGAATATTTGGAAAAAATTTATATGATTTTTATTCGTCCGATACTTGAGTATTCATCAGAAGTTTGGGATAATTGTGGGAACACAAATTCTGATCGGATAGAAAATATTCAAATCGAGGCTGCTCGCATAGTTACTGGATTACCAAGTTATGCTAGCCGAAACGCTATTTACAGGGAGACGGGATGGGAAAAATTAATCGTAAGGCGGGAGGTAAAAAAGTTAGCCATGTTTTATAAAATTATTAACAATCAGGCTCCAGATTATTTACATAACTTGGTTCCAGAATTTGTGTCTGATATTAGTAATTACAATTTACGAAACAGACACAATATCACCATTCCAGTGAATCGTTTGTCGGTTTATCAACATTCTTATTTCCCAGCATCCATAACATTGTGGAACACTTTAGATATTATTATTAGACAGAGTCCTACATTTTCATCATTTAAAAGCAAATTGCACATGTTATACTACAAGAATAAAAAACCTCCGAGTCATTTTTGCTCTGGAGACCGCTTGTATTACATGCAAGGTTGCGAAACCATTGTAGCACTCTTCAATCTGATTTGTTTAATGCAAACTTAGTACAAGATGCCAATTGTTTATGTGGATTCATCAATGAAGATGCTAAACATTATTTATTATATTGTAACAATTTTTCATCAGAAAGACTATTAATGATGAATGAAATCAATGTTTTTGCTATCAATATTACAATTGAGTTATTGCTCTCTGGTGATGAGTCTTTGAGTTCTGAAGAAAATGATAGTGTTTTTCTATCTGTACAAAAGTATATAAAAAGTACCAAGCGTTTTTCTCAACTTTGACAACCCTATTCTGTAACAGATCTTACTAGAACATGATCAATGTATGTATGCACTTTTGGGAACGATAATCGAATGATCTTTATGATTGACTTTTGTATTCTGAAACGTTTCAATGGATTTAAGTAAAAACCAAAATTGATACTTACAATTACGTGTAGATTTATTCCGTTTTTCTGTTAATCCGTAACTATAAACTATGAGTGTGTAATTAACATTTAAACAAATTCACACACACACATGACTAACGTCACTTGTCATGTACACTAACATATTTAATTTATAGTTCGGTGTGTTTGCATTTATTTCTTCTGAAAATAGGCGCATTCGATTGGTTATATTAAGTGTTAAATATCCATTGATTCGATTCTAAAAATTTATATGTAATTTATTTTTTTATATCTTCATGCTAAAATAATAATTGGTTAAAGTCAGATTTATGTAATGTTCATTCATGTGTATATTTATGTATATATTGGAGAAGACGTTACTAAGTTGGAAAACTTGTGTCTAATCCATTTGTCTCTTTTTGGAACAATAAAATATGTTTAAACTAAACTATCAGGTTTAAAATTCAATACGCCAAAAACGCGTCTTGTCCACACAAGACTTACCAGTGACGCCCAGATATAAAAGATCGAAAGTGAAAAAAGTACAAAGTTGTACAGCACTGAAGATCAAAAGTTGAAAAGGTTTTGCCAAATACGGCATTGTTTGTATGCCCGGGATAAGAACATTCTTATCATATAGAACAATTCATGCTATTGCAAACAGTAAATTTTATCAAATGAATATGAAAGAGATATACATAATGAAACTGAAGTATTAACTAATTACAGAAAACTAAACCCGAATACATAACGCCCAGATATAAAAGATCGAAAGTGAAAAAAGTACAAAGTTGTACAGCACTGAAGATCAAAAGTTGAAAAGGTTTTGCCAAATACGGCATTGTTTTATGCCCGGGATAAGAACACTATTATATAGAACGATTCATGCTACTGTGGATTCATTTATTTTCGTGGGTACCAATTTTCGTGGATTGCGGAAAACTTGCATATTCGTGGATATTTAAATTCGTTGTTTGAGAAAAGTTTGCATACATTCCTATTGAAATTTTGTATTTCGTTGAACATTTAAATTCGTGGTTCCCCTGTTCCCACGAATTCCACGAAAATTGGTATCCACCGAATGTTAATGAATCCACAGTATTGCAAACAGTAAATTTTAACAAATGAATGTGAAAGATATATTTATAATGAAACTAAAGTATTAACTTATTTCAGAAAACTAAACCCGAATACATGATGCCAAGTTCAATACAGCATAGACACACCCGAATCAGTCCAGGCGTCAACGCAATTTAAAAAAAAATGACGTCACATACGATGGCGAAAAGGCAAACGTATTTCCACATGAAATTTAGAAACAGCATGACGTCACACATAAAAAACTATAATTCAAAAGTGAGATAGAATTAGGATTTCTTTAAGATTATATTAGAACTAAATACTGATAATTCATTAAAACAAAATGCATATTGCAATACGTATTAATAGCAATTAACTGTAATATATATATATATCCAGTTTGTTATGAATCCAACTTCAAACGTTATTAATCGTACAAAATTAAATATATTTAAAAAAGACGATGATCAATTTTCCAATCCGTAACACCTAAATATAATAAAAAGACGTCAACACATTTGACAAAATCCGATGAGAATTACAAATATAACATTAAACATGTAAACTAAATACATGAATTTGGGATAAACAAGTAAACATTTTAACAGGCTTTACTAAACTTTTAGCTTATAATTCTTGGTTTTTCAAAGTCATGATCATTTATTTTCAACACGGACAAGAAATATGACCCTTGGAGTTCCAGGGCCTTGCGGTTATCTTTAATTTCAGAAGCGAATTTAGGGGTAGGCGACCGGGTTCACAGTCACGTCTTAATAAAGACTACAACTCTGTTCAAAGCAGACTTATATAGTTTGGTGCCTCCGGTTACTCTACTTTTTTAAAAGGAGTAGGTCCGGTAAGGGCCGATTTTGGCCTCAAATTTCAGGTTCATCTAACGAAATATCTTAATAATTTTTTAAACATTTAAGTGTCTATTTTAATTGATTCAATTAGTTTATGTGGAAAATTTTTAACTGACTTAATCATTAAAATTGCTCCGATTCAAACTTAAATATAAAACATGTATCAAAAATGCAAAAAAAACGTCACTTTTCAGATGTTTTTTTTGGGTTAAAAATGAAAGCGTCCGCATCCGCGTTCATTCTCAACCTTTATATATGTTATGTATTATCTTTAAATACAACTTACTTTCAATATTATGAATGAACACGAATGCAGCCACTTTCATTTTACACGGAAACCGTCTAAGATTTAACTAAAATACTAAAATTGTGAAGATTCAAGTAATTTAGCATGACTTGATGTTGTTAGTACCCGATATATGTGCATTGTTTTGTCAAAAACAGCCCATATTTGTGTAGCAGAAGCATTCTACTTTCCAATAAATAGCTAAATAAAGGCAACAGTAGTATACCGCTGTTCAAAACTCATAAATCCATGGACAAAAAACAAAATCGGGGTAACAAACTAAAACTGAGGCAAACGCATTAAATATAAGAGGAGAATAACGACACAACATTAAAATGTAGTACACACAGAAACGGACCATGCACCAGAAAAAATCCTTTGAGAATAACAAATATAACATCAAAACCAAATACATGAATTTGGGATAGATAAGAACCGTGACACGTCTTATAGTAATGTGAATTCACACTCAAAAATAAGAGAAATCAAACGACATAACGGAAACACAACGTTAAAATGTAACACACACATAAACGAACTATAATATAACAATGGCAATATTCCTGACTGGGTACAGGACATTTTTAAAGGAAAAATTGGTGGGTTGAACCTGGTTTTGTGGCATGTTAAACCTCCCTATTTTATGGGCATGTGAAATATAACATTAAAATGACAACACAACATGACAGGACTACAATATAAATAAATTGGAGAACACAATTGACAAAGAAATACACGAATAATAGCTAACAAAAGGCAACAGGTTTAAAATTCTAATACGCCAGAATTGCATTTTGTCCACACAAGAATAACTAGTGACGCCCAGATACAAAAGTTTGAAAGCCGAAACAAGTGCAAAGTTGAACAGCATCGAGGACCAAAAGTTCAAGAAAGATTACATTTTCACAATTTTGTAAAACTGTTATATTTTGGGGCAAAAAAGGGGTCTTAATCGTAGCTGATCGGCATATGAATATCACGGTTCGCTATTTGTTTCATTTTGTATGATTATCTGTCATATTGACAATGAAACCACATATTTTAAAATTGTATATGATGGTCCCAGAAAATATCGAAAATGCGTAAATTTCATTTTTTTTTAGCTACGCTCATGCGATAGCGGTACCTTTTTTGGTAACTATCTATGTGTTGCGTTTCAATATGAATTGTAACACTTTATAGTGACTGAACAGGTAAAACAAATACTTCAAAACTTAAAGAAACAGATAAAGAAAACTACTTGGAACAGCACCAGGCTATGTAGCGGCATTGTATGTATAAAAACTCAGCAAGGACGATATGTTAGTTTTCATGCATTTTCTGTTCACATTTTCACAACAATCGTTCAAAAGGCCAAGCTGACTTGTGAAAGTTTCAAACAAAGTGTTTCATTCGCCAAAAATCGCGTGCGTTTCTTCGAAAAAAATCACGCGCAATTTTGTGAATGAAAGGGAAAAGTAGATCCTTACGCGTTGCATTCTTGCATGTCATTTGCGATCTAACCCCTATAATTTTGAGATCACGGCCAGTCGACTAATACTGATATTATAAGCGAGTACCTATCAAATGAAAAATGTACAAATTACCGATAAAATCTTTTTTATATCTAATTTTGATATGTATAATTGAGATCTGTTTGTCTCTTTTTATCACAACCAATAACAGATATGATTTCGAAACGTTTGTTTAGGTGTTACATATTTGTTTTACGATCATTTTTGGCACATACATTAGGTTCTTTTTGAAGGCTGTATTATGGTGACCTATAGTTGGTACTTTCTGTGTCGTTCGGTCTCTTAAGCTTGTGAAGAGTTGTCTCATTGACAATTATACCATGTATTCTTTTTTATATTTACTATCAATTTGTCAGAAATGTTTGTCCTCTCTTTATTTTTACATACTGTGAAAGTACTTTAATTCGTGGGTATCAATTTTCGTGGTTTGAGCAATATTTACATGTCCGTGGGTTTTTAAATTCGTGGATTTTAGTTTAAAAAATTAAAAAAATTAAAGCCTTTAGACACGAAGTTTGCAAATAGTCTTGATTGAAGGAAATTGCAAAGTAAACATTGACCTGTGTAAATCGGAGTGACAACACTAATTAACCCAAGATAAAGTGATCAACAGATTAAAGTCCATCAAAGATGTTAATTAGGTAATAAAGATGTCACCTAAAGGAAACAGTAACATAAACAAATGCTATATAAACGTATCTTGAATTGTCAAATAATTCTTATCAAAATCAAGCCCAGCATGAAATTATTATTTCACATGTGTATGAGAACTATGGGGATATAAAATGAACACTTTATCATACTAGCATATCAATACCAGAAATCTGACTTTCATCGGTCAAAAATATTTTTTATGAGAATTAAAAGATCAAAAGTTGTACAGTTTATGTTATTAAAGATAAAATGGGTATAATCTTGCATGCAGGTGTAGTTCTGTGACTGCTATTGAAGTATTCTCAGATTTGGCAATATTCAAAACATGCTCTTGATCATACAGGTATCAGTAGTCAAACATAAATGGGGGATCTTTCCAAGTCTTGATTTGGACAATGGTTGCTTTATTTCGTTGGACACTTAAATTCGTGGATAAAGTCATCCACGAAAACCACGAAAATTGGTACCCCACGAATAAAAGTACTTTCACAGTATTCTTTAATCGATTTTTATTGTAATTGAAATGCTTAGTAGCGAACTTATATCCAGGACAGCAATGGGTCATTATCTTTGCGGTACAATTTTTCCGACAATATATATGTATCATCGAATGACATTATGATCATCTTAGAGAAGTTAATGTTGCAATGCATTTGTAAGGTCCTTTCACTAATGACACGCATACTTATAATAACATGAAAATGTCAAACTCAAGCGATAACCTAGCACGATCAATTTTGTATTAACTTTAATGAATCGTCAATTGGGCGATTAAAATGTTAAGGCGTTGCATATCACTATATCCCATCTGCAACCTACATCTCAATGATTGTTGCATATACTATACCCAATTAAACTAATAAAAATATCTGGTTTACATCTTAGTTTTGCTTCATATATACAGATATGGACGACTTCAATCTTAAAACTATGACAAAGGTGAATACTTCAACTTTCATTATGTCAACTATCTTTATTTCAAACGTATCATCTTTACTATTCATTTTATGGTGTCGACTGTAAAAGGAGTGAAAAGCTACATAAGTCTTAGCCCTTACATTTACGAGTTATGCTCAAACTTACCATGACATGTACCATTCCAATACAAGGGATAAATCAAGGAATCCCTTAATCATAATGCATTGAGAAGAGTTAATTTAAACTAGTCATCCACAATTATTTATTTCTCATAGTGCGTGCTGTTGTTTTGTCAATGCTTTCCAGACAATCGTTATTTTGATTAACGCGTCCTTGGTTCTGTGTAGAATTCGTTTACATTCAAAAATGTGTGCGCAAGTTATGTAAAACTATGAACCGTCAAAACGTTAAATGTTGTTTATATCCGGTTTCTGTTCTCGAATACATAATGCAGAACGTTTACTAGTTGGAGCATTTTGAAAGAAATCTGACAACAACATTAAAAAAACAAGAACGGACAAAACGTTTCGAACAACGATAAAACGAAAAGGAAAAGATAAACGATAAGCAATATCGGAAAGGTGAACTGTCGGATCACTTTGATTTGTCAGTTACCATGGTTAACAATCTATTTTTTCCACCATGCTGCCTGTGATGAAGATTCCTTTTTTTACCGAAACCGGGGGTTCTATGAAACCAGGCGCTGTTAGTAATGTGTATTGGTATTTCCCTTATTTTCATGCTTTCACATTCGTCATAAACGATACTCAACTAGCTTTCTGAAAACATGATGTCATCGTTATATAGATTCATTTCTAGTCTTTTAATTTTGACAACACACTTAGGCTTGGAATATGATATATACCGAGATTGGAGAATCGAATTGTTTTATCATTTCATGATCTTTGTATGATTTGTTCATATTTGTGTTGTTGAATTTCTGTCCAATCATCATTTTCAGAAGTTATTTTTGGTATGAGAAAAAAATACCTTTTTTGTACCCTCTAAATGCGTGAAATAATTTCCGTGTGAAAGTAATGGGTTTGACAATTTTTTTTTTAGTTTTCAATATACGTATACAAGGCTTGTCGGTCGGTAATAAGTCTAATTCAATAGGTCACATTCGGGTAACAGGACAATATAAGTGTAACGTGTAAGCGGGCGGGGACGTTTTATGATGTTTTATCCTCGGGTTCGTACCAGTTTCCTGAGATCTGTAGAGCAATGCAAAATTTCAAGTCAAACAGTTTACGCGTTTCTACCAAATATTAAGCCAAAATTACACAAAAGTAACAACACCTATCAATTTAACCCGAACCTGCTAAATTAAAAAAAAATGTTTAAAACTCTTTCAGTCCGATACTGTTTAAAACAACTGTTTGGAACTATAGTCTGAAAACTAAATGTATGAAAAGGGTCTGAAACTTAAATGTATGAAACCGAATGTCCCGAAATTATTCAAACTGTTGTAAACTTTCGAAGCCTTTTATAGCTGACTATATGCGGTATGGGCTTTGCTCATTGTTGAAGGCCGTACGGTGACCTATAATTGTTAATGTTTGTGTCATTTTGGTTTTGTGTGGATAGTTGTCTCATTGGCAATTATACCACATCTTCTTTTTTTATATTTCGTATGAAACTTTATTAAATAAACATGTCTTTAACTGTCAGAACAACAGGGTAGCACTAAGACATGGTATGTCAGCACACAATCACTGCAATTGTTAGAGAAATGAGACGCAACACCTTATCACCAGCCCTCTTTGGACAATCTGTACCAAACCAACAGTCTCAACCCTTTCTATGTTCTGTCCGCACTTCACTTTACCTTAACTATACCTTCTGTCTGCTATTAACTAGTTTTTTTCCGATGTGCACTGTCTGTTGTCTTCGGTACAAATGACAATTTTAATTGTATAGCTACCCACTATTTATACTTCTAACGCGGACCTCGAGGAGAGCACCAAAGCCTCTCATAGCAACCAATGATAAAGGTATGATTTTAAATGCCGTTTTCAATGATAAAAAGATCAAATTGGAAAGTTCATAAAGTTATTGGAAAATATATAACTGTAGGAATAGTATAACATTCTTAAACTGTAAATTCGCTACACTAGGAACACATCCGCTGTCATCTGTGAAACGCATGTTCCGTAACGGTCAAACAACTCGTGATAAGAGTGTGTTTAAAAGTAAATTTATTTGGTTTTAAAATATTTGTCATCGTATAAGAAATGATACTTAACTATCTTTCATAGTGAATAAGGTAAAACATGCAAGTAATTTGAATTATGTCTATCAAAAGAGCACTTTATTGTGTAATAATATAAATATAATAGCAACAGTCTTACACATAGAAACTCGATAACGTACTAAAAGTTATACAACAAAGGTTAACATAAATGAAGCAAATTCAAACATCTGCAGTGTTAAGTTATATTAGATTAACAATTTTAGCTTCCTTTTTGCTGCGTCTGGACATTTACAGTTACTATAAAAGAAACCTTCATCATAACACTCATATGCCTCGTCTTTATATCCTGATATTTCATTACAAACTCCAAGTATTGTTAATGAAGTACACGATTTACCGTATTTTATGATTTCGTCAGTGTTTACTGCTAAATGTAAATTACGCAAAGCTTGTTGTCTGTTGGATATATCACCGCGATGATGAAAGCATAGAAATCTAAGACAATATATCATTGTAATAGGTGAGATACTTCTAAAATGATTTTCTACTTCCAGCGTCAGTTCTTCTGGTATTAATGATGATCTCTGTACGTAGGGGACATGTGCGATAGTGGCTAATGTCATCCTTTCATTCAATGTCATTGAAGAATGTACATTATGACTGTATCTTTGGAAACATCTTTCCAAGGGCTCTTCGCCTTGATGTATCATATTAGGTGAACATTTTGATAGAACATAATCCGTTAGTCTAAGTGTAACATCGAACTGTCCTGTCACATAATAAAACGATGCGTACAACAGCCAACCTGATACGGCATCTGTCTTAATGACGTTTTTTGAATATCTCTGATAAAGATTGCGTATGGTGTACGCTTCTCCTATTGTGTTTGGCGAAGGTAGTAGTTGTGCTATATATTTAGTGATTGTAGCAAAATAATATTTACAAATAGCAATAATAAAAGAAGACGATTCGGACTTTAGTAAAGATTCCGTAATCGCAAGTCCATTATACATTCTTAAAGGGAATTCTGGTCCATGAAAGATACTTCCCAAATGAAGTGTACCAGACATCCTGTAAAGTAGAATGTCCAACATAATGAACGAGGATTCATTATTTGTACCTACTAAACGTGGGTTTTCATTGTCCGGTGCAAATAAACTATTTAACAATCCATCAATCCCACCAAACATTATACTCTCTAGAACACATAGTAGTATTTTATTGTTACTTTGATCGATCTTACCAAGGAACATATTGTGTTCAGGTATAAAATAGTTCGGACAGTAACATTTTTTTACCCATGAAATTATTTTATCAACACAGAGGCAAAAACAATAATATATTTCAGATAACTGAAAGGTATTAATATTCATTCCCTCCGAGACCCAGAATATAGCCGTTTTCAGAAAGTAAGAGCACAGTAAATCTTTGACTTCATCGTGTGTGTTTATTATATGCTTCAACATTAATTTGAGTAGACCGTAACATAACAGTTGAGTGAAGTTAAACGAATGTACAAGTACTTTTTCTGCCACAGAGAAAGATATTCTCCATAATTTAGAGTTGTTATCTGATAAAGTCTTCGGTCCAATAGGTACTAACAAACATCCGTAATTCAGTATCCTGTCAATTACGACATTAGGTGGCCATTGCCATCGATGCCGGATAGCCCATGAACTTGCGTTTCTTGGTAGATATTTACTCCGTACACAAAATGCCATATCAAAAGTCTGCTCTTGGTTTGACAAACATGGACCGTGTAAGGATAACGGTTGAGAAAACGAATTTATATATTGTGTTGCAAATGTGTTTGGTGATAGATACAACCATTCACCGGTACATGTTCCTGGACTACACTGACAATCTACGGATAACCCACCTGTTGATGCAACCCTGAGGCTAGTAAATCCAGGATGATTAATATCAGTCTCCATAACACATGTTGTACGATGTGTTGGGAGTTTGATATTACTAACATTATCTACCACGTCAATATAATTAAATAAGAACATTATATCTATGTCACTACCTGGAAAGTCAAGTCCCTCAGCCAAACTTCCACTAGATATTTGTGTAGGATCAGTCAAAGTTGCATTGACGATCATATCGTGTATTATAAAAAATCGTTGTCTCTTTCGTATGTCTATTTCAGTACCAATTATTTTAACTAGGTTCTGGTATAAGCATTTCTCCCTAAAGTAACTGTCGATGAAAAGGAATTGATCTGTAATACATATGAATATACACATTTATTTATATTTGAAAAAAAACATAAAAAGACGTACTTACAACATATACAAAGATAATTGCCCACTCCCTACATTTAATCCAATCAATCGTTCAGATCAGAGCGTTAATCTTACGGTCATTGTAGACGTAGTTGACGCAAGGAATGATACTTTACAACCAATGAATCAATCACATTCTAGGTGGCTGTTTCGTCCTCTAGGTATCATCGACCTAGTATTCAACACTATTTACCGCAACATATAAACAATTAGGCATTGTGTAGTGTGTAATACATTTACTGTCATTAAAACATTAAAAGTATCCTTGGTGCCGTTTTTTTTATATGATATTTTTCAACTGTTGAATTTTAAGTGTTTGTGATAAAGGTAGGTTAAGACAAAAAAATCAAATAAGAAAACGCATCACAAACGAATGGACAAGAACTGTCATATTCCTGACTTGGTACAGGCATTTTCAAATGTAGAAAATGGTGTACAGATTGAGTGAAAATATGCAAATAGTGTATAAAGAGTTTATTGATGACTAAACAAATGATACTACAACCCTACGGATTGAGTGAAAATATGCAAATCTCGTGTTACTTTGAATTCATGGTGAAGAATTGCAATAAAAGCGCTGTTCCTCGACTTTTTTTATTTTGGTTTTGCTGTGCACGAACTGATTTCGTTTCATGGATAGAACCTCCCTTTATTTTTCTAGTATACATTTTTTAATCTTATATTCATCATTTGTTTTGTTTTGAAATTAAGTGTTTGTCATTTGACGCATCAACTTGATTATCGAATGCACCTCAATCACTTGCTAGTTTTACTGAAATTGACATCAAGTGTTCGCCCTGTCATGCGTATCGTTGTCGTTTCTCTTATAGCCCATTGTGTTGACTGTTTATACTAAACTGTTGGTTTTGTATTTCTGTCATGGTATATTTTACCTTTGTAAGACTGTTTATATCAAGCTAAATCAAGTGTACACCTTTCAGTTTTTAGAGTTTTAGAAATAAATTTTACAAAATATGTACCTTTATTACACTCTGAACAGTTTTCTAAGTATTCTAGATATTCTTTCGAAGATTTATCTGGATATCTAAGGTTCAATATATACTGTTCTTCTGTTTTCCGTCTTTCCAAACAATCTTTATACATTCGTTCAAACTGACTGATTGTAAGTCCAAACACGTCATTTGAGATCACCATTCCTCCATCTAAAGATTGGGAAAGTAATGGTGTAAACTTCCGCTTTCCACGGTAAGGAAAACGTTTCACACCGTATATTTCCCAGTAAGTTGTTTTTTGTATGCCAAATACATTTTCATCATCAGAATTGTCTTGGTTTCTGAAGTATCTGTTCATGATGACTTTAAGAAAGATATGATTTCATTGATTAAGTTATGG
Source organism: Mytilus trossulus (assembly GCF_036588685.1). Taxonomy (NCBI): domain Eukaryota; kingdom Metazoa; phylum Mollusca; class Bivalvia; order Mytilida; family Mytilidae; genus Mytilus; species Mytilus trossulus. Next base: position 568,773 of record NW_026963310.1, read on the forward strand.
ATTAAGTACATGTATGTTATTAATTCAAAGTGTTATATTAATGTTCAATATTCAAAATAATGTATATAATAGTGAATTCATGAATAAGAGTTGGTTTCTACATTTTTGCCATAATTTACTATTATAGTTCTATTCATAAAACGTTCTTACATATATATTTAGTAACGGTTCATGGCTTTAGTTGACTATGTTTTAATAACTGTACTGTTTAGTACGTAGCTGAAATACTTTGTTGGCATACATTTTCTATGTGATCTTATACTATTGGATGAGAGCAGGAACATATATTTTTGTCTGATATGTTAAGGTAATTGACGATTATCTTGATTTACATCTTGTACATCGACTTAGAACCCTTAAACTTTAAAAAGAGTGACACGGTAACGTCTCCTGCAATGCAAGTTTTATCAAAGATGAATATCTTACCTTTTTTCACTGGGCTGCTTGGTTTTAACTGTTGTCTCACACTACTACTTGAATGAATAACAGTAGGCGTTAAGGGCAGCTGAAACAAACACAGATACAGAAACTTCCTAATGAGAACTTTATAAATACTTGTACTGATGCTATCTGATTTTGTTAGTACATACCAAGGATGGGCGAGTACTCAGCTAAAGTGTTAAACACTTGATGATTATGATGGTTATGATTACACGGAAATCAAACGTGAATCATAAATGGAAATCTTTCTCTACTTTTTAATTCATGTAGTTTCCAGTAGTAACATGACAACAGGTTAAACACATTATAGCATTTCTTTTTTCATGCTTATTTCTTTTTCCGACGACATTATATATTTATTCACCAAATATGCTTGTTACATTGTTACTTCAAGACACCACGCTTTTCTTGATGTATCCTGTTATATTCCATTGATAAACCGGGTCAGAAGTCAGATGTTGATATATATATGTGTACCCATATCTTGGAAAGAAATTGTACAAACATTTTAGAATTATGTTTCTATTCAAACCCATTTCTCTGTCGTCCGTGTATTGTTCTTTCTGTTTATTATTGTTAAAATGCACTGGCCATTGCTTTATCTTGATACAATTTATTTTAAAACTTTGGACATTTTAATTTACGATTTTTATCCTCTCAAAACTATTTGCATATCAAGGATTTGAACTCGCGCGTCATTTGATCGTGAATGGGTAGATTCTTCAGTTTTCGCACGATACCACTACTTAAAGAGTATTGAGTATTTTAATCATACCCGTAAAGCGGCACTAGCTGTCAAATTTATTTTCACAACTTTGACTGAAATCCTCATAATTAATTTATAACATACTAAAACGTTTATTCAAATAATAATAAGTCTATGTTATGCAGTAAAAACTGCATGTACTGGATACTATCTATTCGACTTGCATGTGTATTTTAGTCTATAAGCCACCGAAGACTGCCGATTGTCATTTAACCTGACATAAACATAAACACAAAAAAGTTGCGACCTCGTGCTCTTGGGTTTTTCTTTAGGTCTGTTTGATTTCAATTTATAATAGGAGCAAACCTGTAGACAGCTTAGTTCTATTTCATGTTGCTATTATCTATATATATACAACTCGTCTAAACATCAACCCAACAATGTTAGATCTGTAAATTTGATTTCGCAAATTTTTTGTTCTTCCCTCGCCGGGATTCAAAGATAATTATTTTCTATATAATATATATATATAAAGAAAATAACAATCAAAACTAAGGAGTAAACAAAGATTCACAAAACCAAAGGACATTTACATCAACAGTTATAGATAATAATTAAGAAACAACACGAACTCCACTGAAAACCGGGAGTGAAATCAGTTGCTCCGGAAGGGTAAGCATTTTCTGCACCGTATACGGCATTTTTCGTGTTATTTCTTTGTCCAGTTCGGTGATGATGAAAGGTTCTTATGACTGAGGAAGAATATCAGATATGATTTCTGACACACTTTTTACATAATGGTCAATCAGCTCATGATTGCGACCGTAAAATTTCTTGATAGTTGACCTTAATTTGATTCGTTCATAGCCCTGTCTTAGCAACTTTTGATAATGCAGTATTCCTCGTTCAACAAAATCAACGTACTTTGAGCTAGCTCTAGATTAACGTATCAATTGAGACACATATACTCCATATGCTGGTGCCGCTGGGATGTTGCTACACAGAAATGGAAAGTTAACTATAGGAAAATTAAAATCAAAGTTCGTCATAAATTTTGGTATTCAACCTACCATCATAGTCATTAGAGAAACACAATTGGTACCAATAGTAATTACAATAGTCTGTTGGAAGACCAAACCTAAACATTCAACAAATATGTTGTCAATTAAAAAATCCAGCATGGCAGTGATATCCTCGTCGGTATATTTCAAAGGTTCCAAATAAAGCTAATTATATTTTTTAACTCGTCAAAACAAGAAAGATAAATTTTGTATATTTTTTTTATGTCTTTAATCAGTTCATAAATACCAAAATTTATTAAATGTTTATAACTTGTAATAACTAAACATTAAACATGTTAAATGAAATTTATTTACCTTTATGAAATGTGGAGTTAAAAAAAGAAGCTTAAACCCAATTTAAGTTATATTAAACTTATGGTAACTCGGGAACTGTGTAAATATATTGTGTGAGCCGTGTAGATGTAACCACTACCAGCTAATAATTTAATTTCGGATGTAGCGTCTTCTGATTGGCTGACGTTATTTCGTTATCAGCCCATGGACATAATTTAGCCATGTGACCGTGACGTCATCAACGTTTTTTCGTGGTTTTCTACGGTTTAAAATGGAATTTAGAATTAAATTATAAGAAATGACTGTAGTATTTTTTCTGTCTATTCGAAATAACATAAAAAAATGTGGTGCACACTGTTTAATAACCCGCTAAGCGCGTTATTCAGTGTGCACCACATTTTTTATGTTATTTCTTCATAGACAGCAAAAATATTACAGTTATTCCCTAATTAAAGAATAAAACAGACCAGATATGAAATTATATATACATGCAACGCCATTTAACTATTCCTGACACTTGAAACAGACAGCCGATTTGCTATAAATGGGTTAAACTAGAGAATTGATGAGATTAAGTGGATTCGGAATAAATAATCAACTTGCGACTAAAGATGTTCGTTGATTATTGTTTACAATCAACTATTTCTTATCAATGACCTAATATAAACTTCTTTTTTGTGACTTCAGTAATGACACAATTTCATTGTTCCTTTTTCATTATATCGTTTTATATATTATAACTAAATAATTTGATAATTATTTAAATGTGTCGATTTCTGATATATCACATAATAAATTATGATTTAGAAAAACCTAAGAGTGTTAGGAAATAATTCAAATCTAAACAGTTGTTGTCAAACTTCTTATATCTAAAAACGTATTGCTTTAACAATACTCATTTCAATTTCATTTTATATTAACTTAACGAATGAATACTTTAGAAAAAATAATCTAAACATCGATTAGATCACCCTTAGTTTTTGGTGTTGTTCGTGTTGTTTATTCTTTAGTTTTCTATGTTGTGTCATGTGTACTATTGTTTTTCTGTTTGTCTTTTCAATTTTTAGCGATGGCGTTGTCAGTTTGTTTTAGATTTATGAGTTTGACTCTCCCTTTGGTATCTTTCGTCCCTCTTTTAGACAGATAACAATTGATTTAATCTCTTTTTTCGTTAAATACAATACAAGGAGCGCCGTTCTTCTGTTTATCTTTTATCAATAAGAGTTTTGTTGGACATATTAGTTGTGACAGTTTCCGACCATGCATTATTCTGTCGCTTAAGTTGGATATATTAAGTGAGATGACGTCATCAATATATCAGAAATGGATTTTCAAGACGATTCCAAGAAGTCTTTAGATCCGTTTTGTCTTTGAGAAAGTTTGGTTGAAATATTCTTCAAATGAGTACAAAAATAATTTGGCCATGCGTGATGCACAATAAATTAATATTTTAATTGAAAAAACATGTCCATAGATTACATGAATATCATAGACACAACAAATTCCAAGCCTTTTTTTATTTAGAAAATACCAAACAATGTCTACAAATTGAAACAGATCTTCTTTTTAATTTGTAACCGCGCGTGGTTCATCTTATTTCACTCAATGATATATGCCTTGCTTGATAAATAATGTGAGTTATACTACAAAAAAAACTCAGATATGCAAAGATATAATTCAACAAATCTGTCATTTTGGGTACTGAATATGAATTATATACTCATTACTTAAAATTATTTAACACAGTCGTTTACAGAAGCCAAAACAAAGAGACAAACACAACTTCCTTCTAAATTTTAACAATTGTCCAGATCTTATCTGTTAATGTTCATTATAAACAAAGAGAAGGGCGGCTTTATAGTGAGTTATCATCACTCGTTTCTATCAGATTAAAAGGAAGTAGAAAAACTATTTTTGTGAAATTTAGCTCTGAACCTAACTTTGTTTGAAAGTTATAAATAGAGGCAACAGTATAACCTATACAATTTTTAGTGGGCGTATGTTTATATTTCAATTGTTTTTAGACATGATTTATGTCAAATGTTTCATAATTGTGGACAAAAAAAGGAATGTGGCATGATGTCTCTTGAAGCATTTAAATAAAACAAATTTGAACTATTAAAGAGTCACCATCAACTTCTAAAATAATCTAAATATATAAAAAAGGATGTTTATAAATTAAAATGATATGTTTCTTGTCTTCTTAGTTGTTCTGCAAAGATATTAACCGATGAGTCTGTCATTTGGAATACATTCGTTGCTAAGTGTCACAATATCACGTGACTTAGTTTAAGCCGTCGTATATGGAAGCAGAACAAACAAAATAATGTCAGCCAATCAGAAGACGCGTTTCATCTAAAATTAAATTATATATATTTTTGAACATAAATGAAATCGAAACAAATTTTAAATGAAACTTTTTTTATCCCAAACTTACTTTCTTTTAAGGTCTGAAACTAATTACAAATTGATTAGTTTTCTATTGACAATATTTCCAATTCATTTAGTAAAGTTTTTCTGCTTATAGAAATGTTTTATGTAAGACGTTAAATACTGTTAATATGAAGAGGGAAATATCAAGAGATGAAGCATAAAGTCTTCTTAGTCAATTGTCATATACAAAAGATATTCGATATAAGCTCTCATAAGACAACAATGTATAAAAAAAACAACTAAACAAGTCATGAAAGGAAACAAAAAGTATATAACAAATCTTCACATCCACTATGTCAGTAATTAACAAAATATAAATCTAGCTTAAAGCGTTAATGTTTCATAAGCAGATCTGTTATTTTTGTGAAGCACATTCAAATGAATTACAACAAGCTCTCGGAGATTATTTCGCTTTATCTCACTTTATGCAATTGTTAGTGTCTAGTGAATTGTACTGCATAGATTTAGACCGATAAGTCTGTCTTTTCTGGTCCAGTATATATATTGTTGATTGTAAATCTGTACTGCCAATATAAAGACCGACCAGTAGATCATTTACGGTCCAGTATACCTATTGTTGCTTGTTAATATGTACTGCAACGATTTAGACAGACATGTCTGTCATTTTGAATACATGATATCAATACTAGTCTGATGAATTAATTAAAGCAGTCGTTAAAAGAAGAAGCTATAACAAAGGAGAAACAAACTTCCTGGTTAATGAACGGTAATTTTTCTGTCAAGATCATATCTTCAATTGTTTATTTTAAAACAAAGAGATGACAATCAACTGATCCAAAGTGGTATACTTTGTTCAAAGGAAATCGAAACATAATTTGAATGATTTTTTTTCAAAAATTGCTTATTTTTTTAGTTGAATTAAGAATTGACTAGTGGTCTTTTGATGATATTTCTGACTAATATGGTAAAATGTTTAATTTCAGACGTTTGATATAAGTGGTACAATACATCATTCAACACAAAATTTTAAGCGTAACATATAAAGAGATGTTACATTATATATTCTCAGTCAATAACCATAGGCGAAGAATATACAATTTAAGCTATCAAAGGTAAACGGAAAACAATGATCAAAATGCCATCCAACAATACATTAAATAAAACAAAAATCAGCAAAGACCCATCGAAACAACATCTAATACAAAAAATCAATAACACTTTTAGATATTTGGATGATATATTAACTCTCAATAATGAATTTATCCTGTTGAACTTACTTTAAATAAAGCTTATACTAACAATGGCCACTGTCCTTTCCTCGATCGTGATATCTATGTCATTAACATAAAGCTTAATACTAAAATTTATGATAAAAGAGATGATTTTTCATTTCCTATCGTTAATTATCCATTTTTAGATGGTGACGTTCCCTTGTCACCATCTTACGATGTTTATATATCATAACTTATACGATTCGCTCGTGTATGTAACGTTTTAGATTTTATCGTAAGATATTTATCTATTAATGATAAAATTATTACACCAGGGTTTTCGATATCACAAACTAGTCAAAACATTTACTAAATTTTATCATCGGTACAAGGACATCATTTGTAAATATAACTCAACATGCAGACTTTTTATACGTTCAGGTATTTCACATCCAATCTTTTATGGTAATATTCTTTATAAAGAACAAAAATGTCAGTATTCACCTCAGAAGCTTACAAAACCTTAAGATCGACTTATTAAGAAGGGATATAGTTACGATACTGTTGTCAGGTCATTACAGATTGCATTTTTTGGCTTGAATATTGATTCACTTGAAGGGTCTTTGCATCGGAACTATACACATTTATTTAAAAACCAGTTGTTGGCATGACACGGGTTGTATTCTTCTCTTATATGTTATGAGGGTCTGATACTAAACCCCTAACGGGTGGGATTGTGCCTGATATTCATATGATGAAGACATAATCTGTCAATCAGTTTAATTGAAGTCTGGAGCTGGCATGTCAGTTGTTATTTATGTATTATAGTCATTTTGTGTATTTTTCTTTTGTTACATCTTCTGACACCAGACTCGGACTTCTCTTGAACTGAATTTTAATGTGCGTATTGTTATGCATTAACATTTTTACATTGGCCAGAGGGTTGAGATCTCATAAACATGTTTAACCCCGCCGCATTTTTGCGCCTGTCCCAAGGCAGGAGCCTGAGGTCTCGTCAGTCTTGTATTATTTTAAATTTTAATTTCTTGTGTATAATTTGGAGTTTAGTATGGCGTTCATTATCACTGAACTAGTATATATATATATCTATTTAGAGCCATCTAAGGGACGCCTCCGGGTGCGGGAATTTCTCGCTGCATTCAAGACCTATTGATGAACTTTTGCTGTTGTCTGTTCAATGGTCGGGTTGTTGTCTCTTTGACACATTCCCAATTTCCATTCTCAATTTTATGTATAGTAAATCTAAATAAAGATCAATGATCGATATATGCTACATCAATGAAATTATGACAAACATTTAGAAAAAAGACAACGGCATGCACAAAATCTGCTCGATTTGGATAAGCTATCAAATATGTTAACGATTATATATAAGCACGTGGAGTACTTACATTTGAAGTATTTGTAAAGAATAACTTTACATTAGTCATCAGTTTCTGAGGTTATAAACATATTCCACCTATATATTTCAGATCAGGCGTGAAGGCTGGGACGCAATCTATACTGTGGGTGTTTCGGACCATTTGACTATGATTGAATTCATCATATGTCTTTTAAAAATGTATAGATTTGAAGAAAAAAACATAATTGTTTTCGTCTTTTAAAGTCTGTTTTCCAAAGACCATCAAAAAATATAAAAAAAGTATAAGATTCCATGAAGATTTTTACATACACAGTGTATGTTGGTAACCGTCCAATGGAACAGAAAAACTCAAAGGAATCCCCAGATGACAACATGTCAAACACGAAGATGTGACGGATAGCGAACCACCCTGTGAAATTGACAGATAAATTTAAAAATGAATATATATTTGATTCCAAATTTAATTTGAAGAGCTGTCTATTCAAACTTGTAAAAAAATCATTAAGAACCTACAAGACCTGTATTGATTTTCCGATCGGTGTCATTGCCATTATAAAGGTCATGAATATAAAAGTAAAATACTAGTATCTCAAAGACAAATTTTAAAGAACGGAAAGGTCTTTATAATAAGGCAAAATCAAACGCTCAAACACACCTTTGGAACATCGCCACTGTCCTTTGTTATATTCTTTTAATAATATTATGATGACGACAACTCAAAAGTGTTTAACATAATTACATCTTTGAAATATCTCCAAAGATTAAAAGACTTGCATTTTATTAGAGGCTCCTGCCTATAAAATAGTTCTTTTTGTGAGACTCTAGATGTTTGTTTATCATTTTGTGGGTTTGTAGCTGTGCATGTCAAGTACGATGTATTTTGTTGACACGACTGAGCCAACTTTACCTTTAATTGAAAATTCATTCTTTCATGAAAGATAATAATATAGGGTTATTGCATGAATATTGGGAAATATTGTCCCGAGTAGAATTTTATATTGCACGAGCTGGCGAGTGCAATATTTGTTCTACGAGGGACAATATTTCACAATATTCATGCAATAACCCTTTTATTGTACAGCAATATAATATTTGAAAGTAAAAATTGGTTAAAACTAATATTAATATTTTGTCGTTGATGACGTCATGAATTTTGAAGATTTATTGCACTAGTGCAATATTGGAATTTATTGCATGCTAACTTTTGGTTACTTTCTGTAGGAAATATGATATTGCTATACAATAGTACAAATTTCGGGCCTAAGGATTTTTTTAAAGGTGAATGATAAAACACATATGTACTGTGAAATGGTGTTTTTTGTAATTTGCGTCTACATAATTTGGGATGTTTAGGTGCTGTCGTGCAAATGTTTTTCCCTGTGACGGCATATCTCTATACCTACCGAATTAGACTATTTACCGGATTTGTTATCACATTAGCAACACGATGTGTCTGACATGTTGAGCAGGATCTGTTTACCCTTCCGGAGCCCCTGAGATCACCCCAAGTTTGTGGTGTGGTTCGTGTTGCTTATTCTTGAGTTTTCTATGTTTTGCCATGTGTGCAATTGTTTGTCTGTTTGTCTTTTTGTTTTTAGCCATGGCATGGTCAGTTTTTTTTCTATCCAGGAGTTTTACTGTTCCTCAGGTATCTTTCTCCCTTCGTTTTTCAACAGATATTGATATGCAACAAAATTTCAGTAGTTTTGCACCAAAGACCGACTCCAATGACGAAATTATTTGACCGCATCAACTAAAACTGACCATATTCGCACTATATTGTAAATCTTAATATCTATACTATTAAACGAGAAGACCTCATTTTGGGTGTCGCTTCTCTTCCTTCCACAATTAATCAATCATCATGCCTCTATGTCCTATGGGTCACATGCATAGTCGCATTTGTCATCCATTCTTATGATTATTCAGATTGAGTTATTTTGGGAGAAAAATGACAAAAAAGGAGTCCGGAAATGATTCCGTCATCAGACTGACTTTTAGTCATAGATAAGACTTCCTGTTTGAAACATGCACAAATACAACCAATCGTATAATAGAAAACAAAAAAAGAAAAAAAGATAAGCCAATCAGAGCGTTCTCCATGTCATGGTATTTAGATCGCAACACCCACAACTGTAATACCTCCTTAAAGAGGATAATTATTTTTCGCGTTTATCTACATGTAAACTACGATTATACTTCTTTAATATATAGAGAATCTCTGTATTTTGTCTACTGTTTTTTTTTTAAATGTTATAACATTATACTATTCAAGGGGTCATACCAGTTGTATTTATATTAAAATAAGTAAAACATGTGACACAAGTACAACCAATTGTAGAGCATTCTCCATAGCATGGTGTTAAGATCGCAAAAATCACAACAATTATATCCCGTAGAGAGGACAAATATTTTTCGCGTTTATCTACATGTAAACTATGATTATACTACTTTAATATATAGAGACTCTCTGTATTCTGTCAGGGAATTTCTATAGATAATTTATTGTTAAAATAGAAAAAAGTGATTTGGCAAAAATGAAAGTAAGGTAGGGATTAGAGGGAGGGAGGACCTTTTTCGGGGCGTCGGGATCGGGTTTTTTAAGCTTGTGATTTGTGGCGAATCCAGAAAAGAAGATCCGGGAATAAATTTTTCGATTTCAGGATATGAGTTTCTTTAAAATCTGCATCTGGAGATTTCAAGGCAGTTTAATGCCCGGGATTTCGGGATCAGGACCCCAACGATCGACAACACCCCAAATTAGCCTTAGTCGGTATTTGTCATTTATACATGATTCAAATCCTACCATTAGCATTTTAATAAGGCTCTCAAAAAAGCACTGATGGATTGTCATAGAAGCATATTTTTTTAGACTAATAATGGTCTATATATAAGCAGTTACATTTATTTCATGTGCATGTGAAACGGTGCATATTTAATTTGATTTGAATTTTACCAAAAGAAGCATTGTAGCAATGGAGAAGAATAATTATAAGAATATAAGATATAATAATATTGTTTCCCATGATTTGGATAACTTTTCTATCCGCATTCTAATATAAAAAAAACAAAGAGGCTCTCAAGAGCCTGAATCGCTCACCTTAATTCTTTTGGTTAAATCTCTCATTAATGATTATTTTGGCTTTTCAATTTATTTAAATGTTTTTTGGATCGTCCTATTTTCTTCAAAAGCCAAAAAAATAATCATTTTCTCCTATGTTCTATTTTAGCCATAGGAGCTATGTTTCTTGACATACAAGGAAATAAAATATAAAATTTATACTAGATACTCTGAAACTCATTTAGGCTAAGTTTGGCTGAAATTGATACAGCAGTTTCAAAGGAGAAGATTTTTTAAAGTAAGTCAACATGATGAACAAATTGTGAAAAAAGTCTTTAAAGGGCAATAACTCCTTAAGGGGTCAATTGAAAATTTTGGTCAAATTGACTTAATTGAAGATCTTACTTTGCTGAACATTATTGCTTTTTACAGTTTATTTCTATCTATAATTATATTCAAGATAATAAACAAAAACAGCAAAATTTCCTTAAAATTATCAATTCAGGGGCAGCAACCCAACAACAGGTTGTCTGATTCATCTGAAAATTTCAGGGCAGATAGATCTTGACCTGATAAACAATATTACCTATGTCAGATTTGCTCTAAATGCTTTGGTTTTTGAGTTATAAGCCAAAAACTGCATTTGACCCCTATGTTCTATTTTTAGCAATGGCGACCATGTTTGTTGATAGATCATAACTTCGGATACAATTTACAAACAAGATACCCTAAGGAACATTCAGTTAAAGTTTGGAAGTATTTGGCCCAGTAGTTTCAGAGGAGAAGATTTTTGTAAAAGATTACTAAGATTTACGAAAAAATGGTTAAAAATTGACTATAAAGGGCAATAACTCCTAAAGGGGTCAACTGACCATTTCCGTCATGTTGACTTATTTGTAAATCTTACTTTGCTGAACATTATTCCTGTTTACAGTTTATCTCTATCTATAATAATATTCAAGATAATAACCAAAAACAGCAAAATTTCCTTAAAATTACCAATTCAGGGGCAGCAACCCAACAACGGGTTGTCTGATTCATCTGAAAATTTCAGGGTAGATAGATCTTGATCTGATAAACAATATTACCCCTGTCAGATTTGCTCTAAATGCTTTGGTGTTTGAGTTATAAGCCAAAAACTGCATTTGACCCCTATGTTCTATTTTTAGCAATGGCGACCATGTTTGTTGATAGATCAAAACTTCGGACACAATTTATAAATTAGATACCCTAAGGAACATTCAGTTAAAGTTTGAAAGTATTTGGCCCAGTAGTTTCAGAGAAGAAGATTCTTGAAATAGTTTACGACGACAGACGACGACAGACGACGACGACAGACGACGGACGACGACGGACGCCAAGTGATGGCATAAGCTCACTTGTCCCTTCGGAACAGGTGAGCTCAAAAACTTTCACAGTTAAATTTCTTTTATGATAGCTGTATGTGATTTTATAGCCATTGTTTAATGTATATAAGAGTAGAAAACAAGAAAAAGATTTTTGATCTGAGCGTAACTGATGAGTTTTATATATATTAAACATGCGTCTGGGGTTTCATATTACAGGTATTATAAGCCTGGTATCTATGATAATTAATCTTATGAATTTAATAACCTCCCTTTAACACATTCATAACAATGTAATACAAATATCAGATAGAACATTACCTTCCATGCATACATTTCACAAATATCAATGTATTACAAATATAGCATATCACATTTCTGTTCTCACAAACATTAAACAAAAATAGACAATATTAACATTCAAAAATACAGTATTTTAACTTTTCCTGAATTATAAATTAAATGTCCTACCTTTTGTCACGTAAGTATATATAAAAATAATGCTGAATTATTAGACCTTGGTCAATACAAATAAAATGAGGTATTGTCATGACACAATAATTCATAAGAGTTATCTGTTAAAATAATTACTGAATATATAAAATTACAAAATGCATAATTGCAAAAAAAGGTTAATGTTAAGAATGAGTATAATTTTATTTTAATTTTCATTTGATATTTTAGTTGATAATTTTTCATGTAATACTACTCAATCAAAATGAAATTTTGATGAAAGCCATGACATGCAGCCATAAACCAAACAGCATTGACGCTGCCAAAAATAAATATAATTTATGTATACAGATAAAGATTATGTTAACTTTCTAACCCCCCAGATGATATAGTTTATCTACCATTGACTTATCGATATTTGATTTTATTTATCACTGGATGTTTATGTTATTCTTTTTTTTTAGAAACTAAATTAAAACCTGTGAATCGGGCAGTTCAAGAAGAGATCCTAACAAGAACATAATGATGAATAACAGAGGACTTAGACAAATTAAAGTTGGTAAGAAAATGTTTGTTGCTTTAAGTGAATTGATCAGTAAAACTGATTCAATATGGCTGAAGGACATTGTGACCTTCAATATGGTAACAAAGGAAGATAACTCTAACTCAAACAATGTTAACCACAAACAATTGTGAAGAAAGACAATTGGCACTTAATAAATGTATCACAGATAAAGGCATATCATCAGGTCATTGTTACTGTAGTTTGTTTTTGTGGAGGATAAGTTGATAACATATCATGTTCATAATCCTGCGAATCATCAGCAAGTAGTGGTGTTGTTTCACTAATAACTGTGGTAGTCTTCCAGGAAGTTTGTCTACAACATCTGGTATCATACAGCCATGAAAATAACAGTAAAGGAACCTGTAAATATGAAATAAAACTCAGGTAATAACGCCTTTAACATTGCATATTATAAAGCCATGACAATGAATAATAGAAAGAAATTCACAATTTTGAGATCAAAGTATTGTAAAACTGTCTGCAGCACTGCACATCGACTAGACATGCAAATATAAATAGTAAAACAGACTGCAGCCCTGTATAACTGTTAACTACGCAAAAAAGTCATGTCTGCCCTACACTTTCTTGTAAAGGTTATCATAACTAAACAGTGCATCAGAAGTGCAATAAGCCTCTGTATTACATTGTTCATTTCTGCCATTGTTTGCTTGTTTATCACTCTATCCATTTTTTAAAGAAAATTAAATATTAAACATAAAGCAGGCTCATAGTTGTCTTGCATATTTTAGCTAGAGCCGCTTACAGGTGGTAGATGTCTCTGCTGGTGGACAATTTGTCCCAAAGGACACCATCTGCCCAGTAGCAAAGCATAAGGTGGTACATAACACTACAGGGAGATAACTCTGTAAAGTCAGCTAAACGTTTTAATTACGTTGTGTTGTTAAAGGAATATTAAGCTTCTCAATGATTAAAATTGGTGTTTGTCAAACTGCTATATAACCAGTGTAATTTTTCTGACAAAATGGTTGGTTCAAATTTTAGAAATTTTTAGTTTCGTTAAAGGGTCAAAGTAAATACTTTAACAGAATTTTATGAAAACTAAACGAGCCAAATTAATTTTAGTGAAAGTGTTGGATACCACCTTAAATTGCATGAACTTATGAAGACCTATTTCTACACATTAAAGGCCTACTTTTATATAAAGTTACTCAGATCCACATCTTAATTTCTAACACTGTCATACTTGACTCAAATGGTTAAATTGAAAAACAAATTATTTAATATTACTCATCTTTTTGCAACTGTCATACAAGTGAGAGGTTTACCTAGCTATAAAACTAGGTTCATCCACTATTTCCACTTTAGAAAATGCCTGTACCCAGTCAGAAATATGACAGTTGATATGTTTTTGAGATTTTGTTTTTGTCATTTTATTAGGGACTTTTCGTCCAGTCATTTGTCATTTATTTTTTAATTTAAAATCCACCATAGAAGGATGAAGATACCTAGTCCTAAATTCTGTTGAAATAGAATAGATGCCCTGAGCATTGTTATTTTTGTGATATCATTGTCAGGAAAGTGTACATTTAGATATACTCACCATAAATAAACATGCTCCTGCTGTTATAGTACAACAAAATGGAAAACCATAAATATCTAGCAATGTACCACCAATTGTTGGTCCCAGAAAATCTCTGCAATGATAATGATAATGTCTAATAAAAATAACTGTAAATTTTTGTTTGCATTTATTTTTGATTTTTTTAGTAATGAACCAACTTACTTGATTCATTATTGCTTTTGGGAAAAAAATGTTATAAACCGATCTTGTCACAATTTTAACAGTATTACTAATATCACAAAATGTTTAAAAGAAAAGGATTAGAAATACATAACCAATCTTTAAGACTACACTACAGTTTGATGGCCCAAAAAATACACGAAACTTATAAAATACTGTGAAAAATGCATGCTGTATTAAAATTAATCTTTAAAAGGGCTTTTAATAATGAAAATAATTAAAAGACTTATTAAAATAAGTTTTATGCATTAGTGGTATAGGTTCACTTCATAGATACATTATTTTACCAACACCCTAGCAATAATGCATGAGCATTGTTATTTTAAGTATTAAATCATATTTTGTTTTTTAGCAGAGATATTGTTCAATACATTTGGTGCTCTCTGTAAACACTTTGACAAGTAGAACATTGACCATAGCTATGTCATCAATCAGAATTAGGTTTTTGGTACGAGTGGGTATTAATTAATACATTTTAGACCCTCTGTAATCACTTAAAGGTAAGGCATGACTAGGTTCCTTATGTTGTAACTACAATCCCATTCCCTTTTCACATTTTTTGACCAACCTTATTATACTAGTTACCGAGTTTGTACTAACATTAGCAACACGACGATTGCTACATGTTGAGCACCCTTCTAGAGCCTCTGAGATCCCCCAGTTTTTGATGGAGTTTGTGTTGCTAAGTCTGTAGTTTTCTTTGTTGTGTTCTATGTACTATTATTTTTCTATTTGTCTTTTTTGTTTTTAGCCTAAGCATTGTCAGTTTATTTTTTATCTATGCGTTTTACTGTCCCTTGGGCATATTTCACCCTTCCTTTTCTCAACAGATAAAAATTTGGTTTCAGTAAGGAGTGGTGTTTTTCACTACATTCTTTGCCCTAAGTCATTACAATATAATATTTATAATGCTTCATCAGTGGGATTTTTTTCTACATTCGTTTCCTTCTGTCATCACAATGAAACATTAACATTACTATTTCATTGATAGGTTAAGAGTTGGATCTAATTATCATTGACATTGGTTGTTTCCTGTATTTTTAGCATTGCTATTCCAGTTCACATTGTTATCCACATGCGTTACTTGCCTTTACATGATTTTAATATCAAGTAAAACTATGAATAACACAAATTAGAATGCAATGTGTTCTACGCCTCTGTGTGAGATGGAAGACAGAATGTCAGTAACATACAGAAATCATTATAGAGTAAGCATGCTAAAATTGTAATTGCAATCCCATTCAACCAATGCATATGTCAAGGTGCTTTATGATAATTAGCATTTAACTTACCCTATAGCGTACATTGATCCCCACAAACCTGCTACAATACCATACATTCCTAAATCATCATCGAATCCTAGCTCTCTGAAAAAATATTCCATTTGTTAAACCAGTATCACGTCATGTGGTATTGTTACACATTATAACAGTCATACTACCTCAAATATTAGAAGGTTAATTTTAATTTGCCATATAAATCAGCAAAGGCTTATTTTTTATTAAATGTAATTATCTATAAGAAAGATAAGATGACCATAAAAATAGCACTAACAAAAAATGTACTTATGCTGTTTGACAATTTACACATACTGTTTTTGCCATAACCCTGGATTTCAAAGTAATTGGAACAAATCAAAACTGATTGGGAAAGTACATTGTTATTCAGTTTTTTTCTGGTGTTGGTATGAAATTAAGTCAGGGTTGGAATGTGGCTGAAGCTCCAATTGGCATTGCATGTTGGGTTTTAATATTGCAAATACTGTCTACTAAAAGAGGGACGAAAGACACCAAAGGGACAGTCAAACTCATAAATCTAAAACAAACTGACAACGCCATGGCTAAAAATGAAAAAGACAAACAGAAAAACAATAGTACACATGACACAACATAAAAAACTAAAGAATAAACAACACGAACCCCACCAAAAACTAGGGGTGATCTCAGGTGCTCCGGAAGGGTAGGCAGATCCTGCTCCACATGCGGCACCCGTCGTGTTGCTTATGTGATTACAAATCCGGTAAATAGTCTAATTCGGTAGGTCAAATTCATGAAAGGGAAGGGGATTGTAGTTACGACGTAAGGAACATATCCGATATCATTTGTGAAACGGTTATTCCATAACGGTCAACCAACTCGTGATGGCGTCCGTAAAATTTACGAAGGGATGATTTCAACTTCACCATTTGGAACTCTTGGTTTAATAGCTTCCTTGTGAGCAGTAACCCTCTATCAAGAAACTCATGATAGGAAATGCAAGCACGGGAATATCGTATCAATTGGGAGATATATACCCCGTATGCAGGTGCTGCTGGAATGTTGCTACTTAGAAATGGAAAGTTCACAATTGGAAAGCTGAAATCATCTCTTTTGTTGTAAAGTTTTGTCTTCAACCGACCCTCATTGTCAATTTCTAGATGTAAGTCAAGATATGAAGCCGACTTAACTGTATCTGTAGTATCCTTTATCTCCAATTCGATGGGATAGATGCGATCCACATAGTCACCAAATTTTGAATTGTTTAGTGAAAGAACGTCATCTATATAGTGGAAAGCTATCTCAACGCATAATCCAGTGTCAAAAAAACTTAAGTAGATGTTCAAAATCGCTTACAAGTTCAAATAGATCACTGTTTAACTCCTAACTAAATATTAGGCTGTTCTGTTTAGTGGATTTTCAGAAATTTCTGTTAAGTACTTTATATTTACTGAAAGCTAGTCTAAAGCAATTACACAATAAAGTCATCATAATTTATCAGAAAGACTATCTGAAATTGACACATCATTTGACTGATAGTCTTTGCTCCAACTCACTAGCAATATGGTTTGGCAATCTTAGATCTTGAAGTACCAGAGTATTAATGTGTTTCTAATTTGTAGTTGTGTCACATCCTTGTTGTGACATTTTCACTGAATGTTGATTTGTATTGTAGTTGATGTATGCATAGTAAGAGATGCTATTGCTTACAAAGTAAACACATCAAAATATGATTCCCCTTTCAAATTTTGTTAGTAACCTTTATTTACACATCTGATCAGTTACTATTGGCATGAAAATACGGATTTTTTGTGTTATTAAAATTTGCCGTTACAAAATATTAGAAATTATTATAAATTCAGGAATGTATCTCCCTCATGCAAAGCTCTGATTCCTTTAACGAATTTGGCTATACTTTTTGGACCTTTTGGATTATAGCTCTTCATCTTTTATATAAGCTTTGGATTTCAAATATTTTGGCCATGAGCATCACTGAAGAGACATGTATTGTCGAAACGTGCATCTGGTGCATCAAAATTGGTACCGTTGATTTTATTACTGTAACAATTGTCTTAATTCTAATAACAATGAAAAATAACAAATAAAACTTTGTGTACTTCAACTATGTTGATATATATACTTACTCTGCTATGCTAACATAAATATCAAACGTTGGTATCAGTGCTAAACTGGACCCAATGCCAAGTACAATGAGGGATACAATGTTTAACCATAGCTGGCTACAAAATATAAATTAGGACATAATGCAAAACTGGACAAAACTTCATTACAATCTTAAATGCATTGTTAACACGCAGCTGTCTTAATAAGCAATACATATTCATTATTTGTATATGTCTTTATACTCCTTTTATTATATGTATGTTAACATTATATTTATGTTAATATTATAACAACTGCAAACTGTCATATCAACATTTTTTATATATTGCAACTGAAGTTATTTTTTTTTGTACATGCTTAATTTCAGAATCATTTTATGTAACATACATTCAAAGTATTTCATTTTACTTTTTCATGAGATTCACAGTTACTTATTGTATAACATAGCTGATACCTTCTGTGTATGTAAAGTTAATGGCTTGTAAATGTTGATTTAAAATCAGGTCTTGTATCCAAGCTTTATTAAAAAGAACATGACAACTGTTTGCTTTACTGCATGACTGTTGGGAAAATATTTTCATGATTCTTACGAATTTTGTCAGATGATGATACATATTTATTAATCTTGTATTCTTTTATACATTAATTAGTCTGTTAGTTTTCACGTTTGAATTGTTTTATATATTTGTCATTTCGTGGCATTTTATAGCTGACAATGCACTATGGGCTTTGCTCATTGTTGAAGACTGTTAAGTGACCTATACATGTTAACTTCTGTGTCATTTGATTTCTTGTGGATAGTTGTCTCATTGGCAAATTAACATACCACATGTTATTTTTCATATTATGTCTTTCAATCAGTTTTTGATGTATCTATAAAATAGAAGCAACTTATAAATCTGACAAACAATAATAAATCAACTCACTCATCTAATAAATCTCTAAGTCCAAGTAATTCTGAAGGACCCAATAACAGCATACCAACAGCAGAAATAAT
Organism: Mytilus trossulus; assembly: GCF_036588685.1. NCBI lineage: Eukaryota > Metazoa > Mollusca > Bivalvia > Mytilida > Mytilidae > Mytilus > Mytilus trossulus. Next base: position 587,828 of record NW_026963310.1, read on the forward strand.
AAAACCTGGTATCAATACTCCACGATTATCTGGCTGAAAAGAAAAGACAAAACAGGTTGTAAAAGTTCATAAAAACTATTAGTTACATATTGTGTTAGTGACCTAATATGATACAGACAGGGTTAGTAAATTCTGTATGGGGTGAGAGCGAAGCTCGAACCCCATATGGAATTTACTTACCATGTATGTATCATATTAGGTCACTAACACACTTTTTAACGAATTCATCTTACAGACTATCTTTATTTGTTGAATTTAGACTAAAGTTGTCTTATTTACTATCATAACACATCTTCCTATTTCTGTACTAAAGTGTTCAAGTGTTCAATTTTAATCTTCTTTCATTGGTCTGCACCAAACGTCTAATGTAAACGATTATTTTTTATTATCAACAACCTTAACAATATTAAACAACAGAACTTTAATAGTTTTAAATAATCAAACAGTGTCCAAATCGTAAATCTGCAACTATCTGTGTATTGAAATAAGCCCCGCCTCCCTACTAACCTAATATTGAATATACATGGTCTCCACGAGGTTGCTTTTAACCAATCATATTCCTAGAAATGTATAGGAGGTAAGATAAAATGTCCTTCATTGAATATAATCTATCAAGTACCTTTTGTACATTATTTGATTGCTTTTCAATGCTAAATTTTTAATAAGAAATAAATAACCTTCCACAAATTCAAAGAACCATCAAGTTATTTGTGATTCAATGACATAATATACTTTCATATGTACCTTATACTTCTCAAGCTGTAAATGACATGATGACATACAGTATCTACTGATGCATTGTAGTTTAGTCCAACTTTAGTTAACAGATATATCCAGTTGTATATGACATAATCACAAAACTAACCTACTAATTTATCACAGATCTATATATATGTAATGATATTACATACCTACCAATAGTAAAATCACAAAAATACTGAACTCCAAGGAAAAGTTCAGAACAAAAAGTCCTTATTTAAATGACAAAATCAAAAGCCCAAACACATCAAACAAATGGTCAACAACTGTCATACTCCAAACCTGGCACAGGCATTTTCATATGAAAAAAATGGTTGACTGAAGCGGGGTTTTAAAGCCAGCCAAACCTCTCACTTGTATGTCAGTCGCATCAAATTCCAATGCATTGTAAATTCATCCAGCTTCAGGTGAGAAAATAACATAACAGATATATCAATTTATCACAAATCTATCAATATATCACAAATCTATATAGTTGTATAGTAACATAATGATATATCATACCTACCAATTTATCACAAATCCATCCAGCTATAGGTGACATAATGGCATAAAATGCTGCCATCAGCAAAAATAGCAGACCTATGATATCAGCTTCTAAATTGAACTGAAATATACAATTTTGACAATAATTCTAACTGAAAAACAAACAACCAAAATCTAAATTAGGTGTTGAGTTTTTAAAAACAATTCCAAGATCTTGCTTATCATTTAAAATTTCCAATAAAATAAATAAATTTTGACAATTTTATGTTCAAAACTTATGTATTTAATGATTCTTCTTTATATTTGTTGGTACTCATATAAAATGTACAAATGGAACACGAAAAATTAATAAGTTTCTTTCAAGCTATTATAGATTCAAGAGTGAATGAAGAAAATATGAAAAATTTTCAATTTTTTTTATTCTAAAGCCAGAACTTTAAGAAGACAATTCAGTAATAAAAATTTGGTAAATTTAAACAATGGTATTCTTGAAATTGTCTAGATTTATTTGACTTTTCTTCAGTCCATTTTTTGTTATGAAGCCCTACATGTTTTCAAAAGAACATATACATATTTGGATTTCACATATATTGTCCAGATGACAATCATTCAAAAAAATCACAATATTTATTGCCAATATATATATTTGTTTTTTTCTAAATATATGTTTGCTCAAAAAAGTTAAGCAACACAAATTGTGAATAAGAATATAAAATTTAGCAAAGATCAAGAATTATCTTTTAAGTTTGTGTTTTCTTGATTTTCAATCATTTGTGCATCAAAAATTCTACAGTTGTATTGGTCAAACTTCAGACAGTTTCACTGTTTGAAAACTTTAAGTGACAGACCCAAAATTAAAATCACAATATTAACATTTTATGGCATGTAAATGTTCCTTAAATATGCATATTACACAAACAATTGACAAAATGGTGATTCTGATCGCATTTCTCTTTCACACATAATTTGTTTTACATTGAAAAGAGAATTTTCTGCACAGATATGAGCCCTTAAAGTTTGATCCTAATAATACAAACAGAAGTGTTGGAATACTATTTTTGAGTAGTATATTACAAATAACTCCAAAAAACAAATTTCAATGTTTACAGAGGGACTATAAACACCAGATTAGGGACAAAAGGTGATTATTGGTGATGACAACAGCTGAAAATAAAAATAAGAAAACTTACAGAGCCACTCAGATGTGGTTCTAGTGTTGGGTCCAGAATGGAATAAATCATGGCAGCCACTAATGTTGAGAAACTATTAATAATGGTCTTGGGAGACTTCATCATCACCCAAAATGATATCTTAGAACTGGAAGACTTTTCAACAACTGTAAATAATAAATATTCATAGATTTACTACTACATACAAACGTTTATCATTTTAATTTTTTAAATAAATGTAGAAGCATCTACATGGTTGCATGAAAATGTGTTTTGTGATCCTTAGGACAGACAAGTGTTGTCTTAAGGATGTTAGCTAGGTTTTTTTACTCTGAAATATATTTGGAATCCTCTCTTTTTAAGTTCTGTTACTGTACACCGACTAATTATTTCGTGAGTGATTAATTTTTTGCGTCTTTCAGAAGTAGAAAAGAACCCAAACTGTAATCGTCATGAATATGTTTAATTTGGATCTTTCCTTTTGATAGAACCTCATGTAAATGAGAACACTGTGATACTAAATTGCCACAATATTGACTAGAAAAAGCTATTAAAATGCGCCATAATGTATCCACAAAAAATAAGTTGGTTTACAATTTCAGTATTGTTAAATATTATTTATATACTACAGTACTTGCAACCTTAGGCGTTACTATTTCAGCGATCAATCAGCGGTCATCGATCAGTCACCGATCAGTCAAGTTCGCGTCAAACTGACGTCCGCATTCCGTCAGACTTATAGTAAAAGTAATTGACTGATCGGACTGATCGGACGGATAGAACCGATCGACCTTGATGACGGATTGACCTGTAATAGGTCACATGATAAACTAACACAAATTACGGAATCTTAATTTCGTTTTGTTTAATTAAAATGGCGCCTAGTGAAAATCAAACATTCAATGATCATGATGATACATTTTGCTTTAATAATAATAATTTAGCAAAGTTTTATTGAAAAGAAATGTACAGATAAAACCTAACATAAATATATTATTATTAAAGAATGGTCTTTTTGTTTTATTTAAGTTATATATTTTCAAACCCGGCGGGTTTTAAAACGGTGTCTACATCGCGATTTTGCTTTTATTATTTTCCAAACATACTCAGGAAAAGCAAAATGAAAGGATCAGTTAAAATTTTTGTATCCTAATCATGATAAAATTCTTTATTTTTATTTTATCATAATCAAGGACTTTTTATATTCCTGTCACAATCGAAGTCTATAAAATTTTAAAAAAAGGAGACTAATTTTGGATATTTTAATTAACGCGAATAAAATTTAAGTAAGATTTATCTGACACTCTTAATTTCATGAAAAAAAATTATTCTAAACTTGTAAAAAGTACAAAAATCCAATGGCGGTCAATAATTTTTAGTAAAGGAAGAAATATTTGCATTTCAGCAAACACATACAAAAATTTAATATCTTTTTCCTTAAAGTAAGCATATTTTATGAAGAACAGCCAATCTTGATGTACAAAAAGTACTGAAATGATATGACGGTTAATAATGTGTATCAAAATAAATCAATAACTGCATTCTTATTCCACAAAAATAAAAGTTTAAGTATTTCAATTCTCATTATATCTCAATTCTGATAAGAAAACTTGTCTCAAGATGGTAAAAATAACTGATTTCAAATAAAATAGCATCAATTCTAATAAAAAGAAGACTAATTTTGGTTATTTTAAACACAACGAATAACATTTTAGTATAAGTTCTCTGACACTCTTTTAATTTCATTAAAAAAAAGCTATTCTAAACTCTAAAAAATACAAAAATCTAATGGCGGTCAATAATTGTTAGTAAAGTGAAGAAATATTTGCATTTTAGGCAACGCGTACAAAAATTTAATCTCTTTTTCCTTAAAGTAAGCATATTTTATGAAGAACAGCCAATCTTGATGTACAAAAAGTATTGAAATCATATGACGGTTAATAATTTGTATCAAAATAAATCAACAACTGGATTCTTATTCAACAAAAACAAAAGTTTAAGTATTTAAATTCTCAGTATATCTTAATTCTGATTAGATGACTAATGTCTCAAGATGGTAAAAATGACTGATTTCAAATGAAATAGCTTTATTTTTTAATAAAAAGAAGACTAATTTTGGTTATTTTAAACAACGCGAATAACATTTAAGTATGATTTCTCTGACACTCTTTAAATTTCATGAAAAAAAACTATACTAATCTATAAAAAGTACAAAAATCCAATGGCGGTCAATAATTTTTAGTAAAATGATGAAATATTTGCATTTTAGGCAACGCATACAAAAATTTAATATCTTTTTCCTTAAAGTAGGCATATTTTATGAAGAGCAGCTAATCTTGATGTTCAAAAAGTACTGAAATCATATGACGGTTAATAATTTGTATCAAAATAAATCAACAACTGCATTCTTATTCAACAAAAATAAAAGTTTAAGTATTTAAATTCTCAGTATATCTTAATTTTGATTAGATGACTTGTCTCAAGATGGTAAAAATGACTGATTTCAAATGAAATAGCTTCATTTTTGATAAAAAGAAGACTAATTTTGGTTATTTTAAACAATGCAAATTAAGTTTTAGTATGATTTCTCTGACACTTTTTTAATTTCATGAAAAAAAACTATTCTGAACTAAAAAAAATACAAAAATCCAATGGTGGTGAATAATTTTTAGTAAAGTGTAGAAATATTTGCATTTTAGGCAATGCATACAAAAATGTAATATCTTTTTCCTTAAAGTAGGCATATTTTAGGAAGAACCGCCAACCTAGTTGTACAAAAATTACTGAAATCATATGAGGGTTAATAATTTGTATCAAAATAAATCAACAACTGAATTCTTATTCAACAAAAATTAAAGTGTAATTTCTAATAAGAAGACTTGTCTCAAAATTGTAAAAATAACTAATTTTAAATAAAAAAGCATCATTTTTAATAAAAAGAATACTAATTTTAGTTATTTTAAACCATGGACATAAAATTTAAGTATGATTTCTATGACACTCTTTTAATTTCATGAAAAAAAACCACTATTTTAAACTTTAAAAAGTACAAAAAATCAAATGGCGGTCAATAATTTTTAGAATAAAGAAGAAAAATTTGCATTTCAGGCAACGCATACTAAAATTTAATAATTTTTTCCTTAAAGTAAACATACATGTATTTTATGAAGAACAGCCAATCTTGATGTACAAAAAGTACTGAAATGATATGACGGTTAATAATGTGTATCAAAATAAACCAATAACTGCATTCTTATTCCACAAAAATAAAAGTTTAATTATTTTAATTCTTATTATCTCAATTCTAATGAAAATATTTATCTCGAGTTGTTTGGAATAACTGATTTCAAATAAAACAGTGTCTTTTTTAAATAAAAGAGAGTTTTTTGGTAGTTTTAAACAATGCACATAAATTTTAAATATGATTTCTTTTAATTCTTTTAATCTTATGAAAAACGACCTTTTCTAAACTATACAAAGATCAAAACTCCAATGGCGGATTATCGGCATTTTCGTAGGTAGAAGTTAATGTTAACTGAGACATATAATACTATTATGTATTATATATGTTTCTATCTAATGTTTACAATTTTTAAACTATTAATCAACACAAACAATTTAACGCTTTAATCAAGAACCAATATAACTGTTATACTATTTTTACTTTTTTATTGCAACCAAATTAACGGGTAAATTATGGTGTTTTCGTCTAGGTCCGCGTTCATAGTTCGTAAACAATGTTGAGTTCGGTTTACATAAGAATTTGAAATATATATGTATCCGTCCGATCCGTGCATAAATTTGATTTACTGATCGATCGATGACCGTTATCACGGTAACTCTCACATAGGTTATCTGACTTATCTGACGGATCCTATGGGTCACCGATCACCGATCAGTAATCGATCAGTCAAACATCCGTCACAGATCATTCACCGATCAGTCAAGTTCACGTCAAACAGTAACGCCTAAGGTTGCAAGTACTGTATCAGTTACTAATACATTCCTATCTTTTTTTTTAATTGGAAACAAAGTCGCATTACAATTAATGGTCTATTCACCTGCTAATTCCTTTGTTTGTAATTTGCTTTTTAAATCAAGATGTGATATAAGATGTGGTATGATAAAAAAAAAACTGAAATCAATTTATAAATTCAAAATTTCTACCTGTATCTTTAAAAAGCATAGTATGATTTCTTACCTCTATCTACTGGAATCAACCAAAAATTAAATGGGACACAGAGAAACATGATAGCACCAACTACAGCAAATGGCATGATAAAACCTCCACTCTAAGAAAACAAAATAAAATGTGAAGGACAACAATGTTCTAAAGAAGAGAATCATAAATGATAACGGCAAAAAGTTAAATAAAAAAATATCCAATCTTAAGGGAAAATTCTAAATGGAAAGTTCCTAAGCAGCAAAATGGCAAAATCAAAAGCTCAAACACATCAAATGAATGGATAACATGTTAGACCCCTGTTTATGTTAGGGTTCTTGTTGCTAAGTCTTCAGTTTTCTGTGTTATGTCTTGTGAACTTTTATTTGTCTGTTTGACTTTTTTTTATTTTTTAGCCATTGTGTTACGTTGTCAGTTTATTTTCAATCTATGAGTTTGACTGTCTTAGTCCAACAATGGGTCTTCATTGCAGCATACAAATTTATGAATATACATTCATATGTTTTAATTAAATCATGAGTAACTTTTCAATTTGAATGAAGACAATTGTGAAAATAAGTGCCCTTTAAAAATCATCATTTTAACAGTTATTAGTAAAAAAAATATATGGAAAAAACTTACACCATACAGAAATCCTCCTATAGCAGGACCAGACATAAAGCCAACTCCAACAAATACCTCTGTTATACCCTGAAATAGATATTTATACCAAATAAATTACTATTATGATACTACAAACAAAATCTAATTCAGTTTATTCGTACAATAATATAGCTTACACACACTGTAATTCAGTTTACATAATAAAACAGCCATACACTGTAATTCAGTTAACACAATAATTCAGCCATACCCTGTAATCAGTTAATAATCCCCATTTCATTCTAAATGCTAGGTACATTACTTGCAACATTAAATTTAGCACTTTCTTCATTTGGGAATGTGGGATTTTTACACTGTTCATATATCTTTCATCTTCGATTGCATCACTCCGCTTTTCAAAAATATGGGATTGTTTATGAATATTTTTATGTATAAGATATAAAAAGTAAAATTACACAAATACTGAATTCTGAGGAAATTCAAAATGGAAAGTCTCTTATCAAATGGAAAAATTAAAAACTCAAACACATCACACAAAGTGATTACAACTGTCATATTCCTGACTTGGTACAGTATGTTTTATAATTGAAATATCATGTATATTATGGTTTCTTTTCTTTTCTGAAATTGTACTTCATGTAGCAAAAAGTAAAATCACAAAAATACTGAACTCAGAGGAAAATCAATTTGGAAAGTCCATAATCACATGGCAAAATCAAAAAAACAAAACGCATTAAAACGATTGGACAAAAACTGTCATATTCCTGACTTGGTACAAGCATTTTCAAATGTAGAAAATTGTGGATTAAACCTGGTTCTATAGCGCTAACCCTCTCACTTTAATAACAGTCTCATCAAATTCCGCTACATTCCCTACTGAAAATGTACTTGGGATTCCAGTGGGATACCATTGGGATTCACTTGAATCCCAGTGGGAGAAAAAAATCCAGTGGAATCCCACTGGAATGTTTTGGAGTGTCAGTGGAATCCCAATGGGAAGTTTATCCCGATGGTATCTCAGTGGCATTTCCACTGGATTATTTCTATATTTTCCAGTGGAAATTTGTACTTTGTCATTCCTAATTATCCCACTGGAATTTGGACATGTGTCTTTTATAAATATATAATTCCAGTGGGATGTTGGACTTGTAGAATTTTCATTATAAAAAATTTCAATGAATTTAGCTGATAATTAAATGATGATGGACCTGAAAAATGTTATGTGTTGCTATTTATATGTGTACATTTAAACATGTATAAAGTGACTAGAATATATATACTTATTTCACTAACAGTATTTAAGACAATTTAATTTTGAATTTTTCAACAAAGGAGTTGCAGGTAATTAAAATTTATTTATTTTCAAGTACAATTAATTATTAAGTCTATCTCTATATTTAGTTAAGTATTATATCATGATTATACACAAATATTATTTCCAAGCAGTCTCTTTCTTATCAATTAGTAATAGAAATGTTATGTGCCAATCTGTTTTCAATTTGCCTCTGTGAAATGGACAGGAAATGATATGTACACACTCAATGGAGCCCAATGAAGGAGACCACATGTCTTTGTATATTTCTCTTAAATTTCTACAGTTCAAAATATAAAAATAATAGATAAAAGTTGGTAAATATCATTTATTTATTATAATATATATAAGATATTTAAGATTTAGGTAATTTAATAGTATGATTAGGAAAACATTGCAAGGAATCAAACAACTCCCTATAGATACAACCCCAACACTGGTCAGATTCAAAATTTGAACTTGCAGCCATTACAAGAAAAGATGTCTTATTTATCTTGACCAAAATATGAATTTTACCATGGATGTAGAGTTGTGGACTAAAATTTAAAAGAGCAAAAGTTATATTCTATTGATATTAAAAAGTGAAGATGTATTTTTTTGATGACATGACTATTGGATTTGTGAAGATTGATGTTTTCATATTTTTTGGATTAAATCTTCTGGTAAGTACAAATTATGAATAAGTATTTCAACCTTTTTGAAAATTATGAAACTATCATTTCCTTCAAATAAATTGTGACCATGTAGGATCAAGAAAATAACTATAAAACCATGCATTTTTTGCATATACATAATTACTATTGGATTGTCACAGTATGACACATGACTAATATATCTTTAAGACAATCTCTTCAATAAAATATTATTCAATAGTAGCTAGTTTTCGCAAAATTGGAGATCTGTAGTATGACTGTAATAATTTAATATATATAGAGACATCTTTTCCAAAAAAGCAAAAAGTATTATCTTTTAAAACTTAATTAGTACATATGTACTCAATTATCATGATTGTGGATCAAATTTGAGATTTTAAAAATGGCAAGACATACATGTAAATATGGGCCTATGATGTTAGAGTAAAATAAAAGACCAATACAAATCAAAGTAAAGAATAACTTATACACTTCACTTGCATTTCCAAAAAAAAAGACAATAAACTATTTAAGACATGAAAAAATAACGTGATTGATCTGCTGTTTTCACTGGAATTTAAAATAATTTCACTACACATAGTGTTGAAGAATCCATTTAAATTTCTCTGGGTTTGCATTAAAATCCCACTGGAATTATTGAAATTTCATTGGGATCCCATTGAAATTTCAGTGGAAATTGCCCAGAATCACACTGGGATTTTAAAAATATCACTGAGATTCCACTGGAATCCAAGTGGGATTTTTGAAAAAATATCACTGAGATTCCACTGGAATCCAAGTGGGATTTTAAAAATATCACTGAGATTCCACTGAGATTCCACTGGAATCTTCTAAAAATCCCGACAAAATTGTCCAGTGGAATTCCAGTGGGAACCAGTGGAATTCCCAAGTGAGATTTATGTGGGATTTCAGTGGAATTCCACTGATTATTTTTAGTAGGGTTTACATGATGCGTTAAATAAACAGTCACAATATGGGTACATCAGTCATCATCGTATAAAAATTTTAAAAGGAACAATTTAACAGGACACAAAAACATCTACTACCTACGAACACATGGATTGATTTGAGTGTCTGACGTCAGAATAATTATATACGTCAAATAAATTTTTCATTCATTGTGCATACAAACAATTTTAAAATTTACATAGGCAATGTAGGCATACAGGGTTAAAAAATCAGAAGTATGTAAGAATAAATTACAGAAATAGACCGAGATTCAAACTAGTCCAAATAAATGTATTATTGAGTTAAAAACATAAAAAAAGAAACTTTACCAAAAAATGTGCATATTGATGCATAAGCTTACTATATAACACAAAGAACCAGTCATATTAAAGCAATAATTTATAGATGCAGATAAGAATGCAAAAATGTGCACATACGTTCGAAAACACACATGCCAGCTGCTAGCAACAAAAAATTAGGTTTTACATCTTAAAATGTTTAACAGTAACACTGGTACACTTACATAGTTTGTTTGCTTAAATTATAAGGTCAGAAACATGAAGAAGGAGATTGATGTATACCAAACAAATATTCAAACCTATAAGTATAAGTTTTAGTTTTTATTTGGAGGAATTAGTGTCAATCCAAAAATTAGAACAAAATTCCAATATACCATGTAGACAGAACACAACATATAAAACACAAACCAACCCTAAAACCGATGGTGATTGCAGTAGCTCTTGAAGGGTAAGCATATCCTGCTCCAATGTGTACAATATCCCTCATTTTACACTACTATTCTATTAATCATGATTTATGCTTAATTCTAGGATACATTTTTTTAGGCATTAAAAAGTAAATGTTTTTGTATGGATCCTTTTTTCATGGATTGAACAAATGGAACACAGACAAGAAGACTACACAAAACTTATATTTCTTGAATGTTTTCTTTAGCTTCCCCTGAAATCCATTAAAATTAAATTTCCATAAATAATAAGTACTCCACAGTATTTCTAAATGATTCTGGCATGCTAAAAGCAGTAATCATGTTATGTTTAAGAAATAATTCATGGAAGCCATAGATTATTGGAAATTTACACATGGCCTGGGCCGTGATATTCGAATTTTATCCTGAGCGTTAGCGAGGGATAAAATCAACAAATATCACGGCCCAGGCCATGTGTAAATTTCCAATAATCTATGGCTTCCATGAATTATTTCGATTCTAATAGGACAAATACGATCATTTAAAAAACTGAAGCGAGGGTGGGTAAATCTGTGTATATGGCTGTTCTTTTTTACTCCCTGTTAGATAAAGCTCATCATTTTAATAGATCCGTAGCTTGCACGGATCATTTCGTGAACAACCGCTGAAAAAAAATATGTTTCATTCTCAAAACCAACAATTGTCATGTTGATTTACTATGTTTTTCCCGTGAGCTACCGTCAAATCCAAAGTTGACATTTCGTAACCAATGAGCCGCCATGTTGACTTGCTGAAATCAGTACATATGCGAATAATGCAATAGAATAGAAAATCAAACATAACCTACCTTGATAATCAATTTTAATACAATAGTAAACGACATGTCAATAGTTAACGTAACAGAAAACGTTCAACTCTAGAGTTTTCATTTGTATCACATCATGTTTTGAAATGACTTAAATGCGCCAAAAACATTAATAGACTTTCGCGGAATTTTATTTTATTTTTATTTTGTTGGTTTCTCCGAGCTCTTATGCATGACTTCTTTTTATTATGCATCCGAATAAGAATAAAAGTGATTTTGTCCTTTCTGAATTGCAATTTTTAAAACAATTAAATCGACAAAGGGTTTGCAAATAGGTTTCAATACATGTGGATTTACGTGGGAAGTATATTGTAACAGCCATTATTATGTACACCACGGAGTCTGCGCTAAGTATAGATATATCGAGAATTTTATCACAGTGTTGTTTACAAAGCGAAAGAAGCACGTCATGTTAGAATTCTGTTTATGCCATGCTACAGTTAAGCCTTAAGAGAAATGTTTCATCTTTAAAGCATTGCAAAAACGTAGTACTAGTCAGAACTCACTTGAACCTGTTGAATTTTTCTGATAAGATAAATGAGACAAAACTTGAGATATATATTCTAAATACCAGTAGACAACAACCCAACATGAATACATGTTATGTCAGTATGAGACTACAACAATGGAAGAACAATAATAGAATCTGTATAACAAAGTTTTAAAATCTACAAAAAATCAATTGACCACTTTCCAATTTATTCATCATCATAAAAAACTTATCAATTATGCATGTCTTTATGACATCATTTGCCAGATTAAGGGAATCACCTGTATCCCTGCACTATAAACTTTCATCAAGCAACTTAGGGATTGTCATTGTGCAGGACCAACAAGAATTAATATTTGTTCTGTAGGTATTTAATCACAATTCCCTAATGACAACAGTGCTGAAAGACAATTATGAGAATTCAATTTACCGAATAATTCCTGCAATATATAGTTTTATAGTTTTACAACCACTTGCTCAACATTAGAACAGAAGTGCATGACGATGTCCCTAAACGCAGGAATGATGTTTCCTAAAACCAAAGATTTTGACAGAAATACGTTGAACTCCAAAGTTGTCTATTAGTTTGAAAGTTTGCTGTTCATTTAGGCAATCTAAAGTTTTAATCAATCTATTAAACTTTTCAGGATAATAGACAAAAGTAGGAACAATTGTCATTAAAGGGCAATAACAATTATGGTCATGTAGATATATTCTAAATCCTATTGCTATATTTTAAGAGATAAATGACCAAAAAAAAATTAAATAGTCAAATTCATCATAAAGGGTTCTAATAAACATGCATAAGTTGTCTGACAGTTCTGCCATTAACAAACATTAATAGTAAGAGCTCCACATTTTAAACAATTTCTGTCCTAAGGCTTGCAAATATTCTCTATTTAAAGTGGTTTTCTAGACAAAACTTGCATTTTCCCTTATGTTCTATTCTAAGCCATGTCATCCTTATAGGTTGGCAAGCAGATTACTTAAACACATGATTTTAAATAGATACCCCAATGATGCTTTTTTACCAAAAGTTGTTAAATTTGACATTTTGTTATGGTGTAATGGGTGCCATTTAGGATACTGTATCGGTTCAGACTGATGTGATATAAAAAAAGAAGATGCGGTATGCTTGCCAATAAGACAACTGTCCACAAGAGACCAAAATGGCACATACATTAACAACTATAGTTCACCTTACTGCCTTCAACAATGAGCAAAGCCCATACCACATAGTCAGCTATAAAATGCCTAGATATGACAATATAAAACAATTCAAACGAGAAAACTAACCTCCTTATTTATATAAAAAAATGAACAAAAAACAAATATGTAACACATAAACAAACAACAACCACTGAATTACAGGTTCCTGACTTGGGACAGGCACACACATAAATAATGTGGCCGGGTTAAACATGTGAGCTGGATTCCAACCCTTCCCTAACCTGGACACAGTGGTATAACAGTACAATATAAGAACGAACTAAAAAAATCAGTTGAAATAAGCTTAACTCATCAGATGGACAAAAATACAAGTAGACGTGGCCTGGTACTTATACATCCCGACAACAAAAAGACAGTAGGAACAGATCTGAGGGTGCATGTTATGACAAAGTAAATAAATTGTTGGTAAGATATGACGGATGCTAAATGATGAGAAAAGCTCACTCTGCATTTCTGAAATACAAACAAAAAAGTTAATAATGGAACAATTTATTTATATAGTACTAGATATGCATGAAGAAACAAAATAAAGTGTCAAATAAGACTTGTACTTACAAAAACTGTAGCAACAGAGTCTGGGAATTCTTTGGCAACCAGAGCAAAGCTTGCAGTCTGTAGACCACAACAACCTATAGCTAGGATGATTCTCAGTAGGAAACAATAAATAATGAAGGTGATATTCTCAGTGCTTGTGTCTATGTAGGTTAGCATTCTGTAAAAAGAAAGGGTCTATGAACTTATGTAGATTAGAATCCTGTGAAATATAAGATTACAAATATCTAGAATATATGCATGAGTGCAGACACTGGAAAGTCTTGCCTGGGTTAATATTAGAATAGGTATCAATAGTGTCAATTTGCTCAGAATATCCTTTTAAATGAAGCCTAAAATAATTGTGACAAATTGATTTATACCTGTAAAATAGATCTGACAATTTCATATTACTATTAAAATGAAAATTTTTAAATTGATGACTGTATCAATATTAAACGAATGTTAACAATCCAAATTCAAAGAATAAAATGCATATATTTCATTATTTTTTTGCTATGGCATGCATTTTATATTGTATCATTCTATTTTATCATGTTACAATGTAAACTATTGTTTCAGGTTAGGGTTAAGGTTGGCTCTAGTTAAATCGTTTTAGCACCCTGCATTTGTTTGCATCTGTCCTAAGTCAGGAGCCTGATGTACACTGCTTGTCATTAGTTGCTTTGGGTCATATGTGTTTCTTGTTTCTCACCTTTTATATAGATTAGACCGTTGGTTTTCCCATTTGAATGCTTTTACACTAGTATTCTATGGGGCCTCTTATAGATTGCTGTTTGGTGTGAATAAAGGCTTTTTGTTGAAGGCTGTAATTGGACCTATAATGGTTAACTTTTTACACATTGTGACTTGTGTCTAATTGGCACTCATCCCACATCTCCTTTAAACTATAGTCGTTTTTTTCAATTTTTAATTGGTTTTATCTTTTGAATATATATATATAACATGTATAATGCATGCTTCATACTGTAAAAGCAGAAATTTTCGTGGAGATTTAATTTCTTTTATTTTGAGGAAAAAAATTTATATCCACTAATTTTAAACTCCCACAGAAATTTAACCTTCATTTAATATTACTTCTATTTAATGGAAACCACAAAATAAAATACCTATGAAACCTAGTGTAAACACGTCTTTCATTCACAACTATTATATAACATATAACTGTACATGTGACTTACCCAAATAATACTGTACAGCCTGCTGCTAAAAATAGACCACCAATGTACATGAACTTCAACCCCATCAACGGCAACTAAAATAAAATATATATATAAAGTTTAAAGAAACAAAAGACCAAATACTCAGACACAACCTTAAAAGGCTAAAAATAACATTAAAATTGATGATGTCGTCTACATTGCATTAAAAAGGCCTAAAAGGCAGCTTAGCAATAAAACTTTATTAACATAGATCATTATAATTTCTTCGTTTTTTTTATTTTCTAATTATCTTTGGCTTAAATTTGTAACTTAAAAGTTGTCAGCCCAAACAAATTACATCTCTACTTATCTTCCAAACCGTACAAGGTATGGGTAGGCAACATCAAAAACAGATTCTTTTAAGGGTGGCCTAAAACAGCAACAGTGACTTGCTACATGTACATGTCGCAAACCATATAACTTATAGTATGATTCAATATGAGTTAAAAATATAAATAATAAAACTTTAAAGTATGACAGTAAATAAGGATGCATCTATAAAATAAACAGAAAATTGAAACTTTTATCTGGCCAGAAATAAATGTAGGGGAAAAAACTGTCAAATTAGGTGCAATTTGGGTACCCTCACATTATAAAGACTTTTCATATAATGAAGAAAACTATGTGTTTTGAATAATCATGATGACTGTTTTAACTCTAATTGATAATTTTTAATTTTGTTAAAAAAAAATACTATGCCATATGAGGGGAGATAACTCAGGTATTTTAACTTGTTTTAAATTCACTCATTTTGTGTTGTAGTAAGACTTTTTAACCATGTTGATAAATGTGTTAACCTCTTTTTTTATTATTTTCTGAAAACACATTGTACTTGTCATAAGATAAGATAAGTATCTTCTCAAATTTTATTTAAAAGTTTAAAATTAATTATTTATAATTTTTTTCTTTCACAGTTAAAAACAAATAATAATCCAAAATTATTACAACAATTGTGCTACCTGTTGCTTGGCAAATTATAAAAGAATAATATCAATTTTAATTTAGAACCCCCATCTTTAAACTATATTAGATTAAACAACATGGACAAGTGTATAATTAGTATTTGATGACTGTAAAGTTTTTTTTAATTCATCAACTTTGAACAATGATGTTTGTTGATGAGTTGATATATAATTAATGTTGTCTGACCACATTTTCTATATTCTATATAATCATCAGAAAATTTTTCATTTAATAAAGACTGCATCTTACTTAAGGTCTCTTAGTTGCAGATCATAGATTTTTTAAAAAGGGGGAGGGGTCCTATCAAGCCGTTTTTGGAGTAATATTATCTGTAAAAAGTCTGTGCATTTATCATATAAACATATACATAATGCTTAATAAAAGGGCCCTAGTGCCATGAGTGCCCTGCACCCTCTCCCCCCACCCCAAAAAAATGTGCCTCTCTTTTGATAAGGTGTGTTGTTGTGTTGTTGTCTATATATATAATCAATAAAAAGCCTCTCTTTATATGGACAATAGAAAATAGACAATATATCTACTTACCAATTTACCTGATACAGGTGATATTAAAAACTGGGTTAAAGCAAAAATTCCAAATATCCATCCTGACACAGAATCACTCACATTCTTGGTGGCTGCCTAAAATTACAAACAAAAAAGATATATATATATATCATAAAAATAAAATTGAGAGTGGAAATGGGGAATGTGTCAAAGAGACAACAACCCGACCAAAATAAAAAAACACAACAGCAGAAGGTCACCAACAGGTCTTCAATGTACATGATGTAGCGAGAAATTCCCGCACCCGGAGGCGTCTTTCAGCTGGCCCCTAAACAAATATATACTAGTTCAGTGATAATGAACGCCATACTAATTTCCAAATTGTACACAAGAAACTAAAATTTAAATAATACAAGACTAACAAAGGCCAGAGGCTCCTGACTTGGGACAGGCGCAAAAATGCGGCGGGGTTAAACATGTTTGTGAGATCTCAACCCTCCCCCTTTACCTCTAACCAGTGTATATATTAGATTCTAACATGACGTCCTTCAAACGCTTTGAGTACACACCCGTGGTAAAATATGAATATATTGCATTGGCTGTTCCGATCGTACTCCCACGTCATATGTTTTATTATGAATGAAGTACCCGACGTCATAGAATGATGACGTTATGATTTAAGATCATTTAAGCATTTTACGGGAAAATACACGCTTTTGATACCAAAAATCATCACAACAAGTAAATGTAAACAAACGATGCTAAAATGTGGTATAAGCCCATTTTTTATATACATAGACGACATATGATCACATATAAGTGAGTTATCATTAAAATTCATCCAAATCTATCTAAATATGTTTTGTGAATAGTTTGAGCATGTGACTTATTCTGTTTGCTCCGTTCTTTTACGCCAATCTAAAAGTGCGTTAATTTATGGGAACGGCAAATAATGGCCTCCACCTAGAGCGCTTCGATCCCAAAAAATTGCCGTATTTGTCCTATTAGAATCGAAATAATTCATGGGGGCTTGAATATATCTAGATTTTACCACGGGTTGTCCCTTTATGCCGATATTTTACCCCTCGCTATCGCTCAGGGTAAAATATTTGTCATAAAGGGCCAACCCGTGGTAAAATAACGATATATTCAAGCCCCCATGAATTATTTCTTAATTTGCCAATGTCAATACAACTTGATCATTGTTCATATTATAATACTGTTGACTTTTTATAAGGTCTCCCTTTTAAACAAACCCAAACACAAAATTTATCATGTAATTTTTCATAGTCAATGAACCATAATGATGGGGTGGGGTTATATAATCTCCATCATGTCCATGGAAATGAAACTTGTAAATGCCGTTACAATGGCCAATACATTCGCATACCAAATATCAATGACTAAACATTTGCTAAACATTAGTGGTTCATCTTAAACTAATAAAAATGTAAAAAATACAGAACTTTCTAATCAGATTATTATAACACGTCCTTGTAAATTTACAAGATTTTTTAAGAATGTTGACAGGTTATAGTTTCAAATTTTATTGTTTTTTCCCCCCAACTATTTTTTTTTCCAATTCATGTCTTTAATAGACTTCATGTTAATTAGGTTTCATTGAAATCTGATGTGCCTGAGTTTTCCTTGGACAGCCTTTAAAAGAGTTCACAAGGTGTCTTGTAATTCAATTGTTGTCGTTTGTTTCTGTATCATATTTGTTTTTCGTTCCTTATTTTGTTCATTAATTAGGCCTTTAGTTTTCCTGTTTGAATTGTTTTACATTTGTTATTTTAGGGCCTTTAATTTAATATCCAACTATACGCTTTGAGTTTTTGTTCATTGTTGGAGGCTGTACGGTGAATTTCTGTGTCGTTTTGTCTGGTCTGAAGAGTTTTCTCATAACGCTCATGATCTTCTTTTTATACTTATAATTGTTTTGTCATTTTCAGCATGTTTAGACAATAAACAAAATATCAATATATATATACAAATGTATGAAGACTGTACTTATAAACCTTGTGACTTCCTATCCCCTCCCTTATTGGAGCTCAGTATGTATGGTTACATTGTATATATATTATCTAGACTTTTAACCACTTCCACACATTTTTACAAATTTTGTCTAATAACGGCGCAAATGGAAACCCCCTTCCCCCCCACACCCACCTATTCCTTTATCAAAATCCGTGAACCACATCTACAACATATACAATGATCCTTGAATATATTTCAAATATTTATTTTATCAAATTGTTACAGACAATTTCATAACATATACATGTAGATAATGAAATATGAACCAAACTAGATATGAAAACAAACAAAGATAACCCTTGTCCAACACTAAAGACATAATTATACAAGTTATAATCAACAATATCTACTTCAACATGTCATGCATGTGATTATGATAAACACAACACATGATCAATTCTACGTCAATATTTTTCTAATGACCTTCAGTTGTTAATTTATATGGTGACCTGTACATGTTTTTAATTTGAAGAGTGACCTGTGCATGCTGTACATGTTGTTAATTTGAAGAGTGACCTAAAGTTGTTAGTTTGTATATTGTGAACATGGAGAACTTTAGACTTTTAACTTGTTAGACCCATTGGTGGCATTGCAGCTGTTCTCTCCTCTATGGTTGGGTTGTTGTCTCTTTGACACATTCCCCATTCCGTTCTCAATTTTATTTCGTTGTTTATAATAATTTCTGTCATTTATGGTTTCTTGTGGAGAGTTGACTCATTGACAATTAGCTGAGTTATGTCCCTTAGACATTCAGATTTTTTTACTTCTTATCTATCTTCCTACATCCTATCACTGCTCATTTTACAAGCCCCAAAGAAGCAATTTTTGAATGCCTTGCACAAATACCCTTGCGCAAATACTTAAAATCTTTGTGCAATCAGTTTTTTTGTTGATTTAATGAGATGAAACATTTAACTCTAACAAAAAAACTATGAGCTATTAAACCTGGGAAAAATCATTTAGGGCATGATTTTCTATCTTATTATTATTTACTTATATTTGTTCATTTGTTTTTACTTTTTCAAGTAAATAAAAATTACTTCTACAGTACAACATGAAGTAGTACCCCTGACTGACCTCATGAGGTGAAAAAGAACCGATATATCATGCATATCAACATTATAACACAAACAAAAGTGTATAATAATCTTACCTCACTAGGAAAGAATGGCGCTATCAACGACAAACACAGGTAGCTCAGAAAACTGCACAATGAGATACTTATTAAGATCAGTTTATGTCGGCTGCCTAAGGCACGGAATGAAAATGTGGGAGTTGATAAATCAGGAGACTCAATATCACTCTGATCATCACAAGATCCCTGAATTTTGTTCTCTAGTCCTTCATCCTCAGAATTAGATGAAATTAATGATGTCTCAACGATGATAGTCTGAATTTCTTTTCCTGTCGGGTTCACATTTTTGCCATCTGTAAAGTTGTCCTGATTTTTTACAGGCTCAAAATATTTGCTGTCCTGATTTACCACTGGGTCAATAAATTCCTCATCATAACAATTACTTGGTGAGGTTTTTCGCAGTGATTCCTCAGAATTTACTGCACCATAATTCCCTGACCTTTTACTCCCATTCAATGAACGGGAATCCCTTTCTGATTTAGAAGTTTCATCTTTATTATTTGATGTTCTTTTGTTGTCTAACAAGTTCTGACTTTTTGAGGTGTTTGAAAATTTAATAGAAAAGTCATATTGAACTGAAACATCTTGCTCGTCTGTTTGATTAACATTTTCTTCATTGTTCTGCATTCTGTCATCTTTCTTTTATTCATTCGTGTTCAACCTAGAAATAAATAGACATTTATTAATATTAGTTTATAATTAATTTAAAACTGTGCTATGATTTGCATACCAAAAGAAATCAACTTTTGAAAGCTCTGCTGTCAAATAAACGAAAGGGCCATTGAATGTAGCCAACATTCACCCCACGGGCGTAGATTTTTGCATTTTTTGTATATCGAAGACCCCTATAAATATAGTCCTGTAAATATATATTGTGAACTTTTAAACTAATTCTAAAATGAAGTGCTCCTTTGAAGGAGGGAATTCCTCACACTGAAACAGATACAGATACAGATCGATAGCTTAAGGAAAGTCGATTAAGGTTAAAATTATTTGTTTGGAAGGAGTTAAATATATAGCGTTTGCTTTATAAATTTTTATTAACCCAGCTAATCATGTTATTTAATACTAAGTACCATCATCCTGAGTTAAAAAAATATTAGTCTTTTGTTTGTGTGTATCAAATAACTTAAATTTGTTAGAAAATTGGTTAGAATGATAGCAAATTACAGAGTTATCTCCCCTTATTCATTAATTTCTAGTGCATTTCAACCAAATTGTATCTTTTATTACCAGAACAGAAAACGCAAATAAATGTTATTTGTGTGCATAACTAAATATTATGAACTAAAATCAATGTCCAATTGGGTGGGTTGTTTTTTTTACATGTTTTCACCAGTGCCTGATTCTTAGGCCATGTAGGCAGACTGGCATAAAAATAAGTATACTCGCTCACAAACTGAAGAATATATATTTATAATGTAGGTTTGTATGTTCATTAATTGAGTAAAATGTATTAATGGATACATCATCAATATCATGAGAACTGAAACAAAAATAAAATTAAGTACCTAAATATGTAATATGTAATTATAACTATTGAATGCTTCTTTTTGTAACTTCATAGGGTTGTAAAAGCGTTGACCGTGAGCACATTTTTAGAATGAACAAAATGTACTTCAGTCAACACCCCAATCCCAATCAAGTTACAAAAAGAAGCATTCAGTTCTTAAATAAATTTCTTTAAAAAGTTAAAATCAAAAAATTGAAAATTGAAAAGCTTCCCAAATAAATCAAAATTTATATGGTTTATGTCATCTGGGGATAATGTTTTAATAAAAAAAGTAAGTTTATTATTGTGTACTTTAAATCATGCATATAGACATGATAAAATGACATTTAATATTCTGTCCATCAATATTATATAGTTAACTATATACATGATATATATAAACATTATACATGTTATTATATTATTTCTGTAGAAATTGTTCTGCTCACTTAGACTTCAAGTTGATTTTGTTTAATTGTTAAATAATCAATGAATTCAATATGTAATTACTTGTATGAAATTTCACTTAAGTTAAGTGTACTGCTGGCGCATCAAATTGACAATGAAAGACTTTAAAATGTCTATTGATAATGTTATCGATGGTAAACATGTTAACTATATATACATTTTTTAAGATGTTGCAGCCAGGGAGAATACATTAAACAAAGAAATAATTGTAGTGTACACATTTAATTCTGAAAACGTATCTTTTACATGCATAAAACCAAGGATGTATACATGTATTATAGTTAAACCAAGGATTTGTATAGTTGTCTAACTATACAAATCCTTGGTTAAACATGGTAAATACGTCCTTGATGAAACTTATGTCTTGTAATGCATGTATTTGTAAATTTTGCTGAATACCAATACCTGAGACTTGAATCAGACTTGTACTGCCCACTTTAATACGGCGTCCTTAATTGACTGACAATAAAAATATTGTATTGCATTGTATTGTGTACTAGGTTTTTTTTCCCTTCTTTTTTGAAAAATGTCGTGCTGTATTCACTGATCAAGTATTTTATGCGATTGTCTTGTCCTACATTTTGACCTTAGTCTTGTTAGCGGAACAGCATTATAACAACAAAATGCGAAAACATCCTTTCAAAGTGTCGGAATTAAATTATAATTCTCCTTTTTCTCACTATTACATCTGATACTAAAGTTCTTACCTATTTTGTTTCCTAAGCAATTATAAATAAATAGATACAGTTCCCATATAAATTATTTTCTACGTCGTTTCATATCTTGACCCCAAAACAACAACACGTGTTAAGGTTAGAGTCACATGAGTGTAATGTGATACCTGTATATTTTCGCGCTAATTTATAAAATTTATACGCTTTATTTAGAGTCACTTGTAAGTGTACCATAAGTGCGAGTTAAAGTTTTTAACCGACATATATACAAGAAATATCAATACAACACATAATAAACATGCAACAAAATAACACAACACAACCTGCTGCTCTAAGGCGCCGCAGCAACCATTTGATTTTAGGGGAGGGGGGAGGGGCTATATGGATTTGTATTCAGACAAACTTTTTTTCGGCGACAAGTCGAAAACAATTCTTTTCTTTCAAGTTTAGCATTTATATATAGTGACCAGCTGAGGGTGAACCCATAAGTCTCAAAACAAATTAATATATGTTTTTTTCTCCAAAAACATCGCACCCCCCCCCCCCCGAAAATCAAATGGTTGCTGCCTAAAAGCATGGCGGTAATACATGTAACTGGGAACATACATGTTATACGCGGATTATATAAAGCATGATTAAATTAAGCTAGGTATTAGAGCTATAAAAACTTACAAAATGTAAACTTAGCATGATTAGAAAGCTGGTAAAATACATAGCATTAAATATTAAAAAAAAAGATCAGTTCTGTATATGAACTAAATATGATCGTAGCTTGACGCTTATGATTGTTCACGTTGTACAAAACAATCAGATTTTTTCCACTATTATGTATAGTACCCATACAGGCCCTCATAGATGAGTTAATACCAGACTGACTGCCTAAGAGGGGACCCGCTCCAGTCACGCTTCAGTGATGAGTAAGTGATTCCCCATATATAAGCAACCATTTTAATTCCCAAAAGGAGGGGCTGGGCCCCTGTCCTCCCTAAATCCGCCCCTGACATATGTTTATGGGATTTAAACGTCTACTTAAGTTTAAAAAATCGCTTAATTGATCTCAATCATTATAGTAATAGTTGACGTATTTATATACAAAAATAGATACAGGCCACAATATATGCAAATCTTGTGATTAAATAAACGTAAAATATAAAATAAAAGAGTTTATAAGAAAATGAAAACAAATAGTCAAACATATATGTGCTAGCGTGTACTTATTCATGATTGAATAAATACTGATATGATTTTGTAATTTATATTTTATTTCCTATTTGAATTTACTTTAAATAAAGATGATTTTATTCCTAATGCATATTTGTGTTTTCGTTTTCAAATAGATTAATTACGGATTGTAATTAATTATGAGTGGTACTATTCGTATTTTATATTCACGGACTTTGACGATTGACTAGTTTGGCCTTGATTGTTACTCACTTCTACTATTCTGATGGTCAGTGTTTTACGCTTGATTTGACCGCACACTTTCTGCTATTTCATTGGTTATATATCT